>NC_142513.1:35187424-35490454 GCF_057876585.1 Rhinolophus sinicus
TTAGATGAAATGAATCTTTAAATAGATATCTATTTGTTCCCTTAACTGTTTTCAGAGGAGATAATTACTATTCCCTGAAACTATGCAGTTCTCCCCACTTCACCCTTAGTATTCCTCCACTTTCCATCCTCAAACCACCCCCACATAAATAAAACCAGAACATATTTGGAGCCATATTGTCTAAAGCTAAACAGACCTCTAGTAGATAGTTTGGAAATGAGGGAGTAGTAAAGATGAAGTAGGGTGATGGACACAAAAGAGTACTTTTCTCCTATGCTGTTCCATTAATCTGGAATTAACAGTTAGAATATTTATTTGTCTTTCTCTCTCAACTTGTACCACAACATCCCTTTCTGGGACTCTAGGGGAAACACCTGTGATGTTGAGATAAGGCAGGAAAACGTTATCTTGGAAAGCCAAATGGGAGCCCTGTAGAGTGAGGAAATGATGCATAGTGATTTTGTTCTGTTCCATCACAAGGTTGACTAGATGCCCAGGCTTCACACTATTCATGGGGTCTGCACCTGTGTTTCAGATATTTCTTATGTTATATATTTTTGTGAGAAAAAAGAGGATAACAACCAAATGTTCTGGATTTTTTCCAGAGTGTTGTACTTTATACCCATAAGCATTTTTTGAGCACCCCCTAAGTATCAGGAACTGTGCCTTTGTGTCAGAGATTCAAAAATTAATAAAACATGATTCCCTCTTTATTTGGGGAAGATCAAAAGCAGATCAATGACAGGTAAAGTTAAGGACACCCAGAAGAAGAAAACAGTGATTCTGATGGAGTCATATGCTTAGTCCCTGAATAGTGGAAGAGTAAAACACATTGAAGACTGGAATTATAGATATGAAAATCCCAATAGCCAAGATGTAGGATAATGCTAGTAAATTATAAAGAATAGAATCATTGAATTGAGATAGCTTTTCATACTCTACAACCAAGATGTGATTTGTTAATGTAATACACCTGTTGGAAAATGAAAAACTGGAGAGAACCAGAGAAGGAGAGATGATATGAGAGAGTATAATGGGAGGAGAAGGAAGTTCTGAAAGGTTTTCATTGAATACTCTTGTAGCTGCCTTTCTGCACTGGTTTAAAGGATTATCTTGCCTTGACTCAGGTATTCCTAAGAGTCAACTCTACTGGTATACCATAATTTATCTAGCTTTAAGAAGAAAAAAAAATTGCTCTCTGATAGATAGTATAGTCACTTTGTTAAAATGCTCTTTGGATACTTGTTAGTGTTCTAGTTGAGATGGGTAAGTCTTGTACAAGTTGGCAATTGTAACAGAGTCATTGATTTATTATCATTAAACTGCCTAATTGGTAGTTACATTGAAAAGAAGACTGAGTAAAATGTTAAAGTGAACACTAGAGGGAAAAATCATATCTGAGTCTTGTAAGCTGTCACCTTACTCAGCATCTCTATTTCTCCAACACCCTGAAGGCCTAATCATGCCTTCTTTGTAGTACATGTGTAGACTCTTTGTTCACTTAGATTTGCCACTTCCCTATTGTTCATGCTACTACAGCAATAATCTTTGTCATTTTTGAATTGGTGTCCAGGTGGCTGCTGTCATATTACAACAATGTTTAAATCTTCCTCAAACCTACTGAGGGGATGCGTCGTTTTCCAACAGTATGTTTTTTTTGTTTTGTTTTTTTAAGTTTTGTCTCTTCACTGCAAGAAAAATTTGTTATTGTCTCTGACAGCTGGACAAGGAGAGACTGCAATCTATTTCTCCCTCAGTATTTTATACCTTGGCAGCATCGTGAATAAGCAACATTTTAGATGGTTGACTTCCAAAAACTGTTTCTTGTCAATCTCCTGTGAGGCTTTCGGAGGTCAGAGAAAAACTTTTTTTCAGTTGGGATTGAAAAAATTAGTTTTCAAAGTCTAAATTATGATTTGTTTTCTTTCTAAAATTCATTTCTTCCATAACCTAGTCCTGGGAAGAAAAGGCAGCTCAATTCCTTGTTGTGTTTAGTTTGATATTGAGGGTATCCTCTGTCTCAGTGGTTCCTCTATGTTGATATTATCTACAAAGAGAATTCTATGATGGAATTTTTTTCTAGTCAGTTATTTATTTATTTGTTTATTTTTAAGATTATTAATACACTATAGCTAACATACAATATTATATTAGTTTCAGGTATATGCAATAGTTATTCAACATTTATATACCTAAAGAAATGATCATCATGATAAGTCCTGCAACCATTTCACACCATAGCACACTATCACAATATTATTGACTATATTCTTTATGCTATACATTATATCAGGCATATAGCATAATGGTTAGACATTTATATAATTTAAGAAATGATCCCCGTAACTAATCTAGTGTACCTGGCACAATACATAGTTATTACCATATTATTGATTATGTTCCCTATGCTTTACATCCCCATGACTATTTTGAAACTTCCAATTTGTAATTCTTAATCCCCTCACTTTTTTCACCCTGCCTCCAATCCCCTCCCATCTATCACCTGATAGATCTAGTACCCATCTGACACTATACATAGTTATTACAATATTATTGACTATATTCCTTACATTATACCCTACATCCCCATGACTACTGTGCAACAACAAATTTGTACTTCTTAATGCCTTCCCCTTTTTCACCCAGCCCCAAACCCCTCCCGTCTGGCAACCAACAAAATGTTCTCAGTATCTATGAATTTGTTTCTGTTTTGTTTGTTTGTTTATTTTGTTCTTTAGATTCCACTTATAAGTGAAATCATATGAAATTTGTCTTTCTCTGTCTGACTTACGACACTCAGCACAATACACTCTAGGTCCATCCATGTTGTTACAGATGGCAAGATTTCATTCTTACTAATAGCCGAGTAATATTCCATTGTGTATACAAGATATGACATTTAAGTTTGCGAACTTGTTGCAATGATGTTGCTAATCATTTTTTATATCAGAGGGATTATTCATTATGAATTTGTACCAATTGGACAGTTAACTAAGTTTACTATTTGGGATTGCTCAAAAGGCTGCGTGAAAAACTTAGATGACCTGAAGTTTTTGCCAACAATTCATGGCTCTTGCATCAGGACAATGCACCAGCTCACATGGCACTGTCTGTGAGGGAGTTTTTAGCCAGTGAACAAATAAGTGTATTGGAATACTCTCCCTACTCAGCTGATCTGCCACCCAGTGACTTCTTTCTTTACCTGAAGATAAAGGAAATATTGAAAAGAAGACATTTTGATGACATTCAGGACATCAAGGGTAATACGACTATAGCTCTGATGGCCATTCCAGAGAAAGTTCCAAAATTGCTTTGAAGGGTGGACTAGGCGCTGACATCGGTACCTAGCTTCCCAAGAGGAGTACTTCGAAGGTTATCATAGTGATATTCAGCAATGAGGTATGGTAGCACTTTTTCTAGAATGAGTTTGTGAAGTTAATTATCCTACCTCACATGTACCACCACTTCTTTATCTATTCATCCATTCAGGGAAACCCAGGTTGCCTTCATATCTTGGCTATTGTAAATAATGCTGCAATGAACATGTGGATAAACACATCAACTCAAAGTAACATTTTGGGTTTCTTTGGATAAATCCCCAGAAGTGGGATTACTGGATCCTTCTTTATCTATTATTATAGCCTTTGTTTTAAAGTCTGTTTTGTCTGGTATAAGTATTGCTACCCCAGATTTTTTTTTTTTTTCCATTTTCATGAAATAACATTTTCCATCCCTTTACTTTCAGTCTGTGTGGGTCTTTTGATCTGAAGTGAATCTTTTGTTGGCAGCATATGTATAGGTTTTGTTTTTTTATCCATTCAACAACTCTATCTTTTGATTGGATCATTTAAGCCATTTACATTTAAAGTGATTATTGACAGATATGTAGTTATTGCTATTTTATTATTCATATTTTTTATCTTTTTTTGTTTTTTCATTTTAAAGAAGTTTCTCTAAGATTTTTTAAAATACTTGTTTGGTGGTGATGAACTCCTTTTGCTTTTTCTTGTCTGGGGAGCTCTTTATCTGTCTTTCGATTCTAAATGATAGCTTTTCCGGGTACAGTAATCTTGGTTGTAGGTCCTTGCTTTTCATCACTTTGAATACTTTGTGCCAATCCCTTCTGGCCTGCTAAGTTTCTCTTGAGAAATCAGCTGGCAGTTTTATGGGAGCTCCCTTGTAGGTAACTAACTGCTTCTCTCTTGCTGCTTTTAAGATTTCTTTCTTTGTCTTTAACCTTTGACATTTTAATTATGATGTGTCTTAGTGCGGGCCTCTTTGGGTTCATCTTGCTTGGGACTCTCTGTGTTTCCTGGGCTTGAGTATCCATTTCCTTCACCAGATTAGGGAGTTTCCCATCATTATTTCTTTAAATGGGTTTTCAATTCCTTGCTCTCTCTTTTCCCCTTATGGTACCCCTCTGATGCAAATGTTGGTAAACATCATATTGTCCCTGAGTCCCCATAAATTGTCCTCATTTTTCAGGATTCTTTTTTCTTCTTGCTGTTCTGATGGGATGTTTTCTGCTATCTTATTTTCTACATCGCTGGTTTGATCCTCTGCTTCATCTAATCCACTGTTGATTCCATGTAATGTATTCTTCATTTCAGTTGTTGTGTTTTATTTCTGACTTATTCTTTTTTATGGTTTCTATCTCCATTTTCATGTTTCCTATCTCTTTGTTGAATTTCTCCCTGAGGTAACTGAGCATGCTTACAATCAGTGTTTTGAACTCTGCTTCTTATAGATTGCTTGTCTCCATTTTGTTTAGTTCTTTTTCTAAATCTTTGTTCTGTTCTTTTATTTAGGACATGTTTCTGTGTCTCCTCATATTGGTGGCCTCTCTGTGTTTGTTTCTATGTATTAGGCAGGGTTGCTATGTCTCCCAGTCTTTGTAGAGTAGCTTTATATCGTAGGTGTCCTGTAGGGCCCAGTGGCACAGTTTCCCTGGTCACTAGGTCCGGGTGCTTCAGGTTTGTCTCTTGTATGAGTTGTGTGTGTCCTCCTATTATAGGTAAGCCTTGGTTGCTGTTTGCACATCAGTGGGAGAGTTTGAGCCTCAGGCTCATTGATTGTGAGAACTGGCTGTGACTACAGTGGAGAAGCTGTTGTGCAGGCTGACCCTACAGAGCAGAGTTTGCTTTATCAGGGCTCTGATGCCTGCCCGATACACCCATTGGGTGTGTCCTCTTTGGAAGAGGCTGGATGATGCTCCAGCTCAGTTTGAAGTTGGCCACTGGACCTGCCAGCTGCAGAGCCACCTAGGAGGGGACCTGCTGCAAGCCAGATTCAGCAGCAGGTGTGCCCTGCCCAGGGCCACCTGGCATGAACCACAAAGCAATCCACAGATGGTCACCTGCATTGTGCTTGTAGGTGCTTGAGAGGCCAAGCTGCCAACCAAGGCCAATAGCCACTAGTACTGAGCTTAGGGCTGCTCAGCAAGAGGTATGGGGCATGCCAACACCAGATGCTGCTTGTTTGGGTTTTGTGAACCTTTGAGAGACTTTAGGAAAGTCTGCAGTATGAGCCAAGGCAGATGGTTTGTTCAGAAAAGCCACTGGAAGCAGCTGGGGTCTGCCCAAAAGTTGGGTAGGCCATGGTCTCAGAATCACCCAGGCGTGGGGAAAGAATGGAGTTAGCCAGGTTGATGGAGACTGAGATATGGCCTCCACCTGCATCTGCATGCCAGGAAGAGGAGGGCTCAACTAAAAAACAATAGCTTCAGCCACCTCCTTCGTCCGGGAGAAAGCTGCCCGTCTAGCCTTTGCCCTAAAGCCAGACAATTCGTTTCTTCCCTGTATGTCCCTGGTGCCTTCAAGCTGCTGCCATAGCACTGGAGCTCAGAGTGAGTGAGTCCATCAGTCAATAAATCCATGCATGGGGCGCTTTAAGAGGACTGGCTGGGACTCCAGCTGCCCTCTGCCTCACTCAGCCACCGTCTCCACAACCAGAAGTTATGGGGATCTCTCTCCTCAGCACTAAAACCCTGGGATGGTCACGTAGGTGCGGCACTGAGACCCCTCCTTCTTCCTCAGCAGATATCCCTCCCAGTACTCAATGGTCACACGAGGGTGGAACCAGCCTGCTCCGTGTCTCTGCCCCTCCCACCAGTCTTGAGGTTGCTTCTTCTGTATGTTCCCAGTTGTAGGACAGTGGTTCAACAAGATATCAGGTCATGCTCAATGATGGTTGCTCTATAGTTTAGTTATAATTTTGATGTAGTTGTGAGAGAAGGTAAGCATAACGTTTACCTACTCTGCCATCTTCACCTGGTCCCTTTTTTCTAGTAGTTTAAATTATTATTGTTGTATTTTAAATTAAATTCTATCAAGAGTCAATGTCTAAATATCCACTCAATGATCATTTTTAAGATATTATGTTGTTTTTAAAATCCCATTATATTTCATACGAGGTGTGATAAAAAAATACAGTGAATGTTTAAATTTTAAAAAAGTTTATTATAGTAAATGACACATTGCCATTAATCCCTCTCAAAATACATCCCCTTGCTTCAAACACACTTATTCTATTGTTCTTGCCACTTTCTAAAGCAGTTCTGGAAGTCCTGTTTTGCGAATGTCTTTAGTTGTGCTGTCCTTACTGCCTCTATGTCCTGAATCGATTCAAAACGTTTACCTTTCATGGTCATTTTGACTTTGGGGAAGGGCCAGAAGTTGCATGGAGCCAGATCTGGTGAATAAGGTGGATGAGGACAGACCTTAATGTTTTTGTTTGACAGAAATTGCCATACCAGAAGCAATGTGTGACATGGAACCTTTCTCGTACATTGAAAGGAAGTAGAAAAGGGAATATTGTCCCAGTCATTTAAACCTTTCTTTCTAACCTTCTCTATTTTCTTCTCAGTTCCTAAAGTTGTTAGATGAAATGGAGGGAAAAAATTGGGAAGTGAATTAGACATTTCAGAATTGGTTTCACTTACAACTAAGAGAATGAAATTAAAGTCTTTTAAACAACACCTGAAGTCTTTGTCTGCTGTGTTTTCCCTACATCAAGCTATAACTTTCAGTGGTTCTTGTTGGGCATTCCAATTTAGGCCACTTTGTGGTTACACCTCTTCAGGATTATTTATATAGAGGGAGTTCAGCATAATTGTTGAAAGCATGGTCCTAGAAGACCTCCTGGCCCCAAACGTGATTCCGCCAGGGTTTGTGTGACTTTGAACAAGTTCCTTACCCTCTCATTTCTTCAGTTTCCTCATCTGTATAATGGGAATAATAAAAATAGTATTCATGTCATCAGGATGTTGTATGAATTAAATGAGGGAATATATGTAAAGTAATTAGGTAAGCAGCACATAGTAGACATTACATGTGTGATAAAGAAATATATACACACTTAATTTATTGCCAGCTTCATATTTTGGTAGAGGGTCACTGGGCATTTCATCTACCAGTGGCATTTATATTTTTAACATTGGCAGCAACACATTTGCTAATTTGCTTCAAAATAAGTCCTCTGGGTTTCCTGACTAATGTGGAGGAATTAATAAGTATAAGCTGTTTGCATTTTAGCAAAGTCTAATGTAACCTCATCCCTTTTTCTTCTTGTTGTGAATAAAGTTAAAATTGTTTTTATTAGAGTTCATTTCTTAAAGGAGTTAGTACATCATTAAGATCCAATTATTTTCTCCTTGAACTTACTTAACTCACTTGCTCCATGCCCAATTTTATGTAACTCAATCAATTCCTGTCTGTTCTACATTGTTTATTATTATTTATCTATCTTAGAAGTTTGTAGTAGAGTTAGTTCCTGTGGCTAGGGAAACTCCTTTAATCAATAGTCTTTCAATGACCTATGGCCAGGCAGGACTGTTTTTTTCGTCACCTGCAATCAGGATATACTTACACAGCCCAGTGGGGATTTCTCTACAATTTCCCTCCCTCAGAAGCTGATTACAGAATAGATATCATTCAATAAAAAGTCTAAAGTCTTTTTAAAAAAGTCTTGTCTAATTCTCTTCTGGTTCACAGCCCTCTAGTCAACTACAGCTGTACACCATCAAAACTAGGATTTACTGAGCTATCACTCAAATTCCTCTTTGATTCAAGTTCTTAGATTTGAGGATTGCTTCTGTATTAAGAATGATACATCAACACTCAGAGAACTGCACAAGCATAGCTCAAGTCAGTCTAATGGGGGGCACCTTTTTTTAATAATCTTAGAGTAAGGCATACTTTTTGTCACTGTCTCAATAAGTGGACCACCAATAGGATTGTAAATAGTTCTTCTCAGCTCCCCCTCCCTTTCCTTTCATTCCACGTCCAGGCATTCAAAGGGGGTTTCTTAATATTTTTTTGGTGTGTATGTATGCTGTGACTTTGTTGAAATTACAGATATTTTTCTATTGCATTCCAGTTAATAAAGAGATCCCAGAATATCATTTACATCTATCACTACTCAAGAATTGTACAGCAACTTTTAGATCTACTGTCAGTTCTTATTGTTTACTGTATTAATATAAAAGCACATAAATTACTATTCATGAATTTATTTTCAAATTATGATAAGTATATTTCTATTATATATAATTAGTATCCTAAGTAATTATTTGCATTTTGTCTTATTCATTTACAATAATCAGTTCCTCATCTGTGACATGGGAATAATAATACCTATATCATGGAATTTTTATGAGAATTAAAAGTAATACTGTATATGAAGTATTTAGCAGATAGCTAATACGTAACTGCTAATACATTATAGCTTCAATGCAATATAATCCTGGTTATTTTAAATAACTGTGTGTTTTTACCAGCCATTAAAATTGTGCTCTCATGAGTCTAAGAAACGGAAGTTAATTGGGATTGTATTAATAGTTTTGTATTTGTTGTACCTTGAAGGTGATGCTTCGTCATAAGGTGAGGGCTTTCTTTTCATGACTAAGAGCTCGATGCAGCTGCTCAACAACTGTTAGTAGCAGTAAAAGGATCTAAGTACTGTAGTCTGCTAGCTAGAAAGCTGTGATCAAGAAATGTGAATACAGATCTTCAAAAGCCCATTTCAAAGCTCTCTTGCTACTTTGTAGTCATTTAGTTGTCTTTTGCTGCTAGCTCATTAAAATAAAAATTTGAATCCATCCTCATTGAGTTTTCAAAAATTGTTTTTATAACTTAGCATTCCAGTGACATTTTATATTTATAGATTGTTATATAATTTTTGTCCCGCTGTCTCATCCCAGTGTAGATTACTTAATATGCCCTTATTATTGCAATTTTCCAAAATTCTCCAGAAAAATGTCTCTAAGATTCAGGGTTCTGTTTTAAATTTGTCTATCAAGTATGCAATGAATGAACTATAGCAATACAATATTTGAAATTAATGCTAATACAACAGAACATTGAGACTTTTCATACTCTGTGTATATATCATGATGCTATGTTTATCTCCTTGCCTGATTTTTGGCTGCAGAGGTAGAATTGCATTACTCTTGTGTTCACATGTCAAATACAATAGTAAGACCAGATACCATTTGTGTTCGTGTGAATATGAATTGGGTAAACAAAAACAAACAACAGAAAACCACAAAAAAACCCAGAATGGGAATGGGTAGAATCAAAGCCATAGGAGGGGGCATGGGAAGAAAAAAAGGCCAAATTGATGATTAAAGCATTCTAAATTCTGGATGATGCTACATTTATGTATTGAGAGATATTTAAAAAGAGGCCAAAACATACTATTTTCAAATTGTTATTTTAAATTATTATCCCCCCAAACAGGATGATTATCTTAGACTTATTTCTTCTCAGTGATAACTTTATTTAAAAACAATGATGTCATAGAAATGGCGGCATGAGGTGAGCCTCTTGAAATCTCCCCTGGAATTCACAAAAATTGAACAACTATAATTTCACAAAGGATGCCCTGCACAGCAGACAGGCAAGACTGAGAGATGCCCAACTGAAATCACCTAAAGGTGGGCAAATTGGGTGAGCAGAGGAGGAGAGAAACGGGCAGTGCGGATACCTGGGCCGCACAGATGCAAGATGCGGACCAGAGCTTGGACCTCTGAGCTCCCTGCATTCCTGAGCTACTGGAACCATGGGAGAGAGAAGAATTCAGACTGCTATGCTCTGCTTATGGCCCACAGTCCCGCCTGAGGGATCAGCATATAACAGGGCTGAACTCAATACTCATGACAGAGCCCTCAGAGCAAAGACTGAGGGAAGAGGGCTAAAAATTGTGGTTTAAGCCTTCCCTACTGAGCAGAGAACTGAATCCTTAGGTACAGAGCCTAGCCGCACCCTCCTTACCCTCCCAGAGATCGCCCCATGCCCACCTACCTGCCCAGGGCTAGAAGCTGAACAGTAGCAAAGTCAGATCAAATGAACAGTATTTGCAGTTCTGAGAACTGCAGTCCATAGTGACAGACTCACAGCCCAACTAGTTCTGGCAAAGGGCAGGGAGCCCTAGGTGCAGGGCAGGGAGCCCTAGGTGCAGGACAGGCTGTGCTGGTGGTCTCCACTGTTGCCACGCAGCAGCCTACCCGTCTGTCTCCTTGTACCTGCCCCTAAAGAAAGGAGTCCAATAGAGATGGATCCTTTCAGGAACTTTGCTTCACCTTTGTGCTTGCACCTTATGTCTCCCTGTTTGGCCCCAGAAAGATGGATGGTCAGTCAATGACGGGTATGACTTTCCATGTGGGCAACCTAAGAGAGGTGGAGCCACGTGGGGACCAACAGGAGAATCCATGGGGTCAATAGAGGTGTGCACAGCCCCCCACCTTCCCCTGGCTAAGGAAAGCCTCTGCCTCTGTGGCTGCATTCCTTCCCACAACCTGCAGAGGAAGTGACTAAATGATGTGCTCTCCATCTAGTCATATGCATAAAGGTTTTGTCCCTTGGGGAAGTACGTATATCTTGTGACTTACGGTTCTGCTTCCTACAGGTAAGGGTGATGGGCTTGAATCAGTTTCCTATTATGGTGTATAGGATTCACAGATCTTGAGATTGACAAGCTTTATCTCCTTTACTTCCCCACCTAACTAATAAAAACTATGCGTAGGCCCGATTCGGGGACCCAGTCCTTGAGGCTGGAGTCCCTTGGCCCCACTTGTACTCTATTCATGGCTACTGTCTTTTCTTAACCCTGTGCCACTCGCTCCCTACAACCCTCGTCGTGAGGGATGTGACACTCCACCATTGCTCACAGCCATCCTCACAACCCACCACCCTCACCCCCACCTATCTGGGTGGATCCCTGTAGGGGTAAACGGAGCCTCACAAACACACAGGCCCTGAATCTGGTGCAAGAAGATCTTCAGGACTTCAGAAGCTCTCCACATCCCCCAACAGAGATTGTGCCCTGAGACAGAGGCGACCTACTCACAGAGAAGAACACCTTCTAGGGAATACCCCCATTATGTGAGAAGCTGGAACAGTGCAGAGAAAATATAACACTACAGTGTGAGAGAGAATTAAAGGCTGCTGTTGGTAAGAAAATAAAGCATTCTACCAACATCTACTGGAAAGCAAAGGAACGACCTCTTTCTACCAACCTGTTGCAGAACCCACTCCTGTAGATGCCTAGGAAGAGAAATAATAATTTACCAATTGCCATGAATAACCAAGGTAACAAGGCAGCTCAGAAAGAAAATGAAAAGTCTCCAGAAAATGAACTTAAAGACATGGAAATATGTGACTTAAATGACAGAGAATTCAAGATTGCATAAGGATGGGTCAACAAGCAAATTGATCAATGTGATACACCACATAAACAAAATAAAGGATAAAAAACATATGTTTATATCAATACATGAAGAAAAAGCATTTGACATGATACAACATCCATTTATGATTAAAACACTTAATAAAATGGGTATAGAAGGAAAATACCTGAACATAATAAAGGCCGTATATGACAAACCCTCAGCTAATATCATAATTAGCGGTGAAAACCTGAAGCCCGTTGCTCTACATTCAGGAACATGACAGGGCTGTCCCCTATCACCTGTGCTTTTTAACACAGTATTGGAAGTCCTAGCCAGAGCAATTAGGCAAGAGAAAGAAATAAAAGGCATCCAAATTGGGAATGAAGAAGTTAAATTGTCACTTTTTATATAGATGCTATATATAGAAAACCCTAAGACTCTACCAAAAAGCTACTAGAAACAATAAATGAATAGAGTAATATTGCCAGCCACAAAATCAACGTCTACAAGCCCATTGAATTCCTATGTATTAACAATGAAATCTCAGTAAAAGCAATAAAAAAACAAAAACAATTTATTTTGCAATGGCAACAAAAAGAGTAAAACACCTCGGAATACACTTAACCAAGGATGTGAAACACCTATATACTGAAAATTATACAACATTTTTAAAAGAAATTGAAGAAGACACAAAGAAATGGAAAGACATTCCATGCTCATGGATTGGAAGAATCTACATAGTTAAAATGGCCATATTACCCAAAGCAATATACAGATTTAATGCAATCCCCATCAAAATTGCAATGGCATTTTTTAAAGAAATAGAAAAAAAAATCCTCCGATTTGTATGGAACCACAAAAGACCCCAAATAGCCAAAGCAATCCTAAGAAAAAAGAACAAACCTGGAGGTACCATACTCCCTGACTTCAACTTGTACTACAGGGCAACAATAATCAAAACAGTACGGCATTGGCAGAAAAACAGACACACAGACCAATGGAATAGAATAGAGAATCCAGAAATTAGCCCACATAAGTATAGACAGTTAATTTTTGACAGAGAAGCCAAAAACATACAGTGGAGAAAAAACAGCCTCTTCAATAAACGGTGCTAAGAGAATTGGAAAGCCATGTGCAAAAGAATGACACTAGACTGCTGTTTGTCACTGGGTACCAAAATTAACTCAAAATGGATCAAAGACCTCAACACGAGACCTGAAACAATAAACTGCATCGAAGAAAACAAAGGTACTAAACTTATGGACCTTGGGTTCAAAGAGCATTTTATGTATTTGACTCCAAAGGCAAGGGAAGTAAAAGCTAAAATAAACAAATGGGACTATATGAAACTTAAAAGCTTCTGCACAGCAAAAGAAACCATTGACAAAATAAAGAGGCCACCAACTGAATGGGAGAAGATTTTTGCAAACAGTGCCTCCGATAAGGGGCTAGTATCCAGAATATACAAGGAACTCATGCAACTCAACAACAAAAAAACAAACAACCCAATTGAAAAATGGGCAGAGGACTTGAAGAGACATTTCTCCAAAGAGGACATACAAATGGCAAATAGACATATGAAAAAATGCTCAACATCACTAATCATCAGAGAAATGCAAATCAAAACCACAATGAGATATCACCTCACCCCAGTCAGAATGGCTATCATCAACAAGACAAATAATAACAAATGTTGGAGAGGCTGTGGAGAAAAAGGAACCCTCATACACTGTTGGTGGGAATGCAGACTGGTACAGCCGTTATGGAAGGCAGTGTGGAGGTTTCTCAAAGAATTACGAATAGAATTGCCATATGACCCAGCAATCCCTCTTCTGGGTATCTACCCAAAAAATCTGAAAACATTTAGAGATAAAGACACATGTGCTCCAATGTTCATTGCAGCTTTGTTTACGGTGGCCAAGACATGGAAACAACCAAAATGTCCTTCGATAGATGAATGGATAAAGAAGTTGTGGTATAAAAAAAAAAAAAAAAAAAAAAAAAATTAGAATTACCATATGCCCCAGCAATCCCTCTCCTGGGTATCTACCAAAAAAATCTGAAAACATTTATTCATAAAGACATATGTGTGTGCTTCAATGCTCATTGCAGCTTTATTTGTCATGTCCAAGACATGGAAACAACCAAAATGTCCTTCGTTAGATGAATGGATAAAGAAGATGTGGTATATATACACAATGGAATACTATTTGGCCATAAGAAAAGATGAAACAGTACCATTTGCGACCACGTGGATGGATCTTGAGATTATGATGCTAAGCGAAATAAGTCAGACAGAAAAAGTAGAGAACCATATGATTTCACTGATATGTGGTAAGTAAAACTGAAAACAACAAAAGAACAAGACAAACAACTAAAGAAACAAAGAATGAAGACTCAGACAATAGTTCAGTGGTTACCAGAGGGTAAAGGGGATCCAATATATGGTGATGGAAAGAGAACTAACTCCAGGTGGTGAATACACAATGTGATTATAAATAATGTATTACAGAGTGGTACTCCTGAAATCTATGTAACTTTACTAATAATTGTCACCCCAATAAACTTTAATTAAAAAAAAAAGAAAAGGAAAAAAATAACTAAATAAACAAAACTCAACTTTTTGAAATTATTTTACCCTTCAGTGATATTTTGTCAATTTAAAAATTTCTATTACTCTAAGATTAAATATAACTGTAAATCTATTTGAAAAATAAATCATATTATCTAGGTGCTCCTTTTTTAATTTAATGAATATTAAATATATTAGCCATACCTATGAAATATAAATAAGATATGAATTTAACATGAGTCTGTTGAATTTGTCATGGTAGCTGAAGGAATGAATAATATCTTCTAGTCAGTTTTTACATTTTCTGATACTTCTTTTTATCCCCCACAATTGCAACTGCAACTTTTTCTCCTCTATATCTAGCTTAAGGGAATAAAATGTGGAGAACTTGGAATTGACTTGTGAAGACTGAGGACAATATACGTAAAGTCATATGATGCCTCACTTTCTTCTAACTTCATTTGTTTGGCGTGTGTTCATTTTGTAATCTTTAAAAATTTTTTAATTTACTGAAATACATCTATACTTGCCTTTGACACCCAATTGAAAGTATTATTTAGCTATGATGTTTCCACTTGTAAGATTTCCAGAGCATTGCCCATAATTGTTTTTTCAGGAGGGAAATTATGACAGTGAATTATATACTTTGCATTAGGGTGAAATATTGTTAGTATTGGTTATATTTGAAGGATCTTTTCAAAAGTACGGTGCTCAAGATGGTTTTAAATAGAACAAGCAAGAGACAGTAAAAACAGAGGGATCACATTCTCTCTATAATTAATTTTAATGCCATCACATAGGGAATTCAAAGCAGATAAAACTTCTCCATTTACAGAGACCAAATGTGCATAAATGGATTGTCATAATTCTAGATGAATCAATAATACATACTCTCTGGCATACTTATTATTAGAAATTGCTTGAGAAAAATATATATTGTATACTAAGTAAATGTATGATCATAGCCTTATGATCATGCAATGTTAATTTCCCCTTGATGAATTACAATGCAATTTTCTAGGCTACTAATTTCACTAAAGAAGGTAATAACTGGAGCAAAAGTCTAATCAGCTGCCAATCAGGATTCCTTGAAGCACAGAGTGTCAAATATTGAAGCAATTTTTATAACTCATAAAAGCACTTATGTTCTATGAGATGTCATAAAACCTGTGATGAAAATCTAACGTTGATGAAGCTACCTTATTTCTCAAGTGTTTTTTCCCAAACAAACAGCTTTCACATTTAACCAAATCTTTCATTAATATTCAAGTCTATTAATATAGTACCATTATATTATCCATTACAGTGCCATTATATTATCCAGCTAGCACAGGATAATTAGTTATATATAAATGTCAGTCACAGAACTCAGTGGATTCATTATAAAAGTTACAATGATACATTTTATTTTTATAGGGAAAAATATTGGTCTTTTTATGTTAGAATGAATTTTTGTTTTTATGTTGTAGAAATGAAGCTACACACTTCCCTTTCACCATTTGAATCATTTATGTTGTCATCAAACCTTTATTCCTAACATAATGGTATATAGTTTCATGAAACTAGAATGCAGTTACTCTCCTGTCATGCCTGAAAGTAATCTTTGAAGGTACTGCTTAATTACATTTCTTCACCATGTCATCATCCTTTCTGTTAATACACAGCCATTACATGTATGTTTATATGTTTCTTTATCTGCCTTCATACATATAAATATGTGTAGGTTTTGGGGGTTTTGTTGTTAGTTGAAAGATGCAAAGCATTTCCACACATCTAAGGAGTTATAGTCTACCTTGATAATCCTTTTATTAATGTTTCTAGCATGCTGGCACACCTCATGTGCAATTATAATAAAGTAATCAACATTTTCCCTCTAAAATAAGTTTGAGAGAATCCTACTTAAACTTCTTTCTCCTACACTTGCACTTCTTTGCTGTACAGCTAGCAGCTACTAATTCAGGAGGATTTACTTGGCCTTTCCTGAGTTCTCTGAAAAATCTGTTTGTGTAAGAACATAATGCACAATCCCCAAGGTTCCTGGAGCTGAGAATTTAAGGATTTAGATTAAGTTACCCAGTTTGTTTAATTATTTGAATTTGTTTCAGCAGCTGATGCTTTCCATTCACATTTTAGGGGAGGCAAGAAATCTCAGATGAACCTTAATAGTAATGTTTATGGGTGCACGTGCAAAATTTTCTTAATAACCTTGAGGGTGGTGTTAAAAGGGACAATGTTTTGTTTCCTGAAAAGAAAAAGCTAAGCAAGTATCATTTATAAAATACGTGAAAATATTTCAGTGCATTGCAAAAGTGCAGTAATTGTCACGGTGGTCATCTCAGTCTCAGCATTTGTACCCCAACTGTTTGTTTATCAGGTCAAGAATCTAGGAAATAATGGATGATGTTCTTGCTGGGTCTCTTGATTCCTCAAAAGACATCCAGCCCTCTGGGCTCTCAATTCTATTCTTTAATGCACCCCAAAATGATGGCAGACCTCCTTGTTAATAGAACAGATAAATATTCCTGTCACTTTTGACTGAGAGAGTTCGCCACGCCTGGGGAGCACCGCCATTCCTTCCTGTTAATTTTTTTCCCTTTGTCCTGGTATTTTCTGCTTTCAGGACTACTTCCGTGTTACTCTTCTCTCAGGAGGACCATATCTTATTTTCCTCACTGAATCTGAAAACTCAGCTTCATCTCTTTCCCAAAGAACTACCGATGCATCCTATCCAAGTAGGATAAAACTGTTTTTCATTAGACTAAGAATTTCTAGAGTCAGTGCCCAAGTTTTGTTTATCCTTTTCTCCATTATGCCTCGCATGTAGTGCTCAATATGTATTACTGACTTGTTACTGCTTAGAATAGTAATAGCTAATATTTATGTGGCATTAGAAATGGATGGATTAGTAGAACAAGTAAGGGTTATAGCTCAAAATCTCTGCAGTGTGATTTTCACTGGAAAAAAGGACATCTAAAAATCAGAATAGTTTATTTAGGTAGGATGTCTGATTGTACAATAGGATAGTTCTCTATTCTACGTAAATGTGAAGATCAATATTTGTATCGTAAATTAGGTCATTTGTAAAATGTACAAAATGGTTCTTATAGGACTCTCTAACTCAGAGTACCTATATGACATCTGGTTCACTTTCAATGTAATCTTTCCAAAATTCAGTAAATTAAAAAAATATAGGTTAAACCATGCTCAATGTAACAAATAAAATTGAACCAGGAAGTATCAAAATGTTTAGGTAACAGAAGCAAGCTGTCTAATATGAATCTTCCTACTGCTCTCTGTTTGCTCATTTAAATACATATAGGTCCCTCATACACAGAGGATGTTTGTTTTGTTTTATAAAAATGGAGTCATACTACACATATTACTCTTAGATATGATGAACACTCATTGAGGTCTTGATAAAGAGCTGATTTTTCTTTTTAATAGCTGTATAATATTCTGTAGTTTATGCCATTATATATTTCAACGAAGAACACTTCTATTAAATAAGCTTCACCTATGCCAATTAATTTACTATTCCTAAGGATTTCAGCTCTTGTCTCTCATCTGGAATATAGAGAAAGACAAAGATAAAAGCCCACAGTTGCTCCTCAAAGTGCAATGTGAGGTGAGTCCAGGAGGAGACCCCTGAAATTAAAGTGTTTTCTTGGGAATACTCAACCTAACTGTAATCCTGTGTGTGTTTACAGACTCCAGAGGTCCAAAATCCTCCACATTGAAACCTCTCCGTACGTACGACTCCTACCTCCTTACCCAGTGTTCTTAAAGAATGTTTACATCTTAAGACATGGATAAAAAGAAAAGGAATAGCAATTTGTGTTCTAATATCCAGCACGCTTTTCTCCTGTCATGGGCTCAATTAGCACTGCCAGGAAGCAAGGGCTGTCTGGTAGGAGGAAAACATTTTATAGATTAGTGAGGTCAGGGTTAGTAGAACTGGTCCCAAAGAAAGCACGATTTCCTCAGCTATAGATCAGCACTGATATCTCCTGGGCAGGTTTATTCTCATGGGCAGGGGTATCTAGATAGTAACAGTTTAAGTCTTGAGGGGAGAATATCTTCATTGCTTATAGCAAGGCTCTCCTGGACTGAGTCATGGCCATAGGTGTGGTGAGAGGAGTAAGCAAGATCCAGCCCCTGAAGAGACTGGGAAGGGCATCCAAGATCTTAGCCCAGCCAGCCAAGCTTCAGAACAGGACTGCAGTAATCTCAAGGACGTGGGGTGCTAACGAAGGTTGGAGCTTGCTCATAGGTCTGGGCACATGTATTAGAGACTAGCCTCTAACTGTAGCTCTGTAAGTACACAAGCCCCCAAAGGTTTGCTCTGGGCATGCTGAATGTGGGGTTTATGTTACAGAGACTAGTGCCAGGACCCTCCTGTTGTTAGTACTCCACATCGAATACACACCCAGGCTTGGTTCTCATTGAGTCACAGGCTGGGTGGGGTGAATAGTCTCAGTTCTTGCCCTGGATCCAAGTGGGGCATGCATAGACTGATCACGACTTGTTTTTGCAGTTCTTCTGCCTATTGAAGCCTTGAGTTGAGCCAACAACTTTCTTCTCAGAAAAGTCAAATAAACACATTCAAAATGGAGGCAAGAGGTAGAAGGGGAAATTTTGTTACCTCTTTGGAATATTTAGACTTAATACATCCTTTTATCAATCCCAGTGGATTTCTTCCAGGTGCTTGAATGACAGATGCAAAACCCTGTGTCTCCCACGCTCCTTGCTAGTATATTTTGGCGAGCAAGTTTTCCTACTTGGAAAGAATGAGTTGAGTGTGTCTGCAACTTAAGGAGTCTGAGTGCAGAAAGCCTAAACATCTTGTCATGTAAATACTCCCGATCTGACTTCCAGCTGTTAAACAGTTGGCTATCATTACTGACTTCCTATTCCCTTCAGGACAAATTGTTGATATCCCACTATCTTGATCTATTACCTTGCACTAAACTGGAAAAACAACAGTAATTGTCTCCTTGCCGCTGCCCCTTCTGTGATATTTGGGCTTTTAAAGAGTGATAATGGAGATAAGAATTTATGGCACAGTTATCAATCGTTTTCAGCCATAGGAAGGTTGGAGTTTCACTGTCAAAAGTTAGTAATTATTGTTTTACTTATAGGCTGAACTTTTTCTGTCTTTCAGTTGTCCAGGTAGACTGACAGCAAATAGGTAACTCTTCTTTCCTATCCGCATATTCCCAGAGATTAGTTCCTTTTATTCTTTTATACTAGGTCTCACCAGATGATGAGATTTTTGAGGGACGGAAATAAACCCGTTCCACTGTGCAAAAAGTTAGTCATTAATTCACCTTCACATCAAACACCAGTATGTCAGAAATAGTTAGTTCTGAGTGAAACACTAGAATGAAAAAGGAGCTCATGTCATTTGGTCTATGACAAGCATTCAGAGCAAAAACAACAGGGGTAGGGAAGGTGGAAGCACTATTTCCAGGCTGAGAGCTGACAATTATAAAGTGTGGAAACGAGATCAGTGGAACAAAGGAAGCATAGAACAAATGAAGTAAGAGTTTCCATGTCACTCCATAGAACGCTAGGCCCTTGTGATACTAAGAGGGATTATGTCCTACATAGGGTTCTGTGATCAGGTAAATTTGAGAAATACTGAATTAAAATGTCATTAAATAGTTTTTATTTTTTCCTGAAGTACCACTTACTATACTAGTGTGCACTATTAGTCTGTAAGACAGGGATAGCATAAGCTGCGTTTCCAAATTGTGTGGTCTGAAGATTCCACTTAAGACAGTGTTGTTTTAGAAGGATTTGATGAAATGCCTAAGAGAAAAGAATGCAGGAAAGGAGTCAGCATGCCAAGATTACTAGTGTTTAAGGACTTACAGAGAACTAGTAGTAACTGGACCCTGATCTCAATGCATGTAAGAAAAGAACCAGAAGAAGAAAGGATAAGTAAGGCAAAAGGAAGAGAGAACAGGGCTGCGTGTTGTGGCTTTGACTGGGCCATAGTTTTTAAATCCTTGGTGATCAAAGCTGAAATCAACTTAACCAATGGTTAAGGATTAATACATGATGGGAGTGAGGTTGGGAGGGCGGAAGCAGAGCAACACAGAGACTGGAAATCCTGGGTTGTTTGACTACAAACCTGTCCTGAGACATATTGTAATACTATAATAAATTCAAGAAATGAAGGTAGCTGCATAATACTGCCAGGAAGCCCAAGTGTGGACAGCTGCATTGCTCTAGGCCTAATCCTGTATCAGGATGTTGTGTCTCTCCAGATCCTCTAGGCCTTACTTGTCTCTGATTCCAGCACAGATGTGGCAACTAGTTCTGCATGGGCTCCAATTAGCTTCACGCAGGTCCAACCCACAGGACCTCATTGAAACCCACTCCCATCCTGAATATCTGTGTTGATGCTGTTCATTCTTTTGGGAACTCAGGCTGATTCTCAGCTTTTTAGCAGGTTCAGTTTGTTGCTTATTGACAGAATAACTATAAATTCATAAGTACAATCCTGTTATTACAAATCCCAGCAGAGGTTCTGGTAGGAGCCTGGTCATATAATAAACAACTGCAGTTTAAAAAACCTACAAACTCGCTGGTTAGTAGACAGATACCAAGGCAGGGACACAGTGATACCCGACTAGGGTATTTTGGAAACCCGATCGATATTTTGGAAGCATGATTGCCTCACATTTTATTTTCCTGCCATTGGTTTATTTTAATTATTCTCATAAAAATTTAGATGGTTGACTTTTGGAGATCCTCATTCAGAGATTTCTCTCCTTAACTTATGTGTAGTGACTCTTAGCATTCTGGTTATAATATTAATTTCACAGCTTTCAAAATTGCAGTGGAAAATAGCTTTGTCATAATATTTTATCTCATACAACAACAACATGATAGTTCTTCTTCCAAACTATAGATACCTGCAGCATTCACAGCTACTGTGGACTTTATTATTAATTTCCTACAATCAAACACATATCTATTCCACTCAAATTCCATTTTTTTCTTGTCTAATTTCTCTCTCTTTTTAATATTGGGGAAAATAGTGTCAAATTACTTGACCACTGAATTTAATAATAAAACAATAACTTAAAACACTAATCAAAAACTTGGAAAGTTAAAACCACCACCATCTACCAGTTTTTCCTACACTTGACTTAAGAGTTGACATTTCAGCAAATAGGTTGGTTTTGTGTGCCATGTAAGAAGGACCTGGGTTCATTCAGACCACTGATCTGAAGGAATTCCAAAGCTGGAGACCTTTTCGCAAAAACGACTACATGATTACATATATATATCTCTACCGTGTTTCCCTGAAAATAAGACCTAGCCGGACAATCAGCTCTAATGCATCTTTTGGAGCAAAAATTAATATAAGATCCAGTATTATATCATATCATATCATATCATATCATATCATATCATATCATATCACATTACATTATATTATTACATAAGACCCGGTCAGTATCAAGACTAAGGTTTGGAGTCAAACCACCCAGGACTTCCAGTCTCTGCCTCATCATGTATTAGTCCTGTATACCCTTGGTTATGCTGCTTAACCTCCCTGAGCCTCAGCTTTCACTCCTGTACATTGTGGGTCTTATTATTAGTCAGATCACTGTGAAGTGTAAATGACATAATGTGTTGTAGCAGACTGTCAGGGTCCTATCTGTTTTTTCTGGGCCCTCATCTACACACCTGAGACTCCACTTACTTACTGGGAACGCCTCCTGCGCCTGGCTTCATTCTGGCTGCAGGAGCACGATTGGCTCACTCACAAGGCACACTGGAAGGCTACAAAAGTGATACCTCCAACAGCCAGCTTTTATTGGCAGGACCGCTGAGGCATGGTCTACAGTTTCCAGGGTTTCGGGATGCAATAAGCTCCAATTTCTTCATAGCACTCCTTCCTTTTCCTTCCCTGTCTCATTTATGCTTCGCCTACTAGTTTTTGTGGGATCGCCTTTCAAACAAATTATTCTCACTTAAATCCATGTCTCAGGGTCTGCTTCTCAGAAAACTCAAAATGAGATATGTGAGAAGAACTTACACAGTGTGTGGCACATAATAAGTGATAATAGTTATTAATTCTAGAAGACATATTTATAAAAAACATGAGAATCTGTGTTTTTGAAAACTACCTGTATGTATGCCTGCCATATCTGTTACTCTTATCTTTTTCACCCTTCCTCTTGTTATTTCTGAAAAAAATCAATTTTTGAAATTTTATTTCCTGTTTGAATTGTAACAACATGTTTAGCAAGTGAATTTGGGCAATCACTTTGTCTGCACTAATGTTTCTGCCTTTTAAAGTAAAATTTTGTGACATCTATTATGGTCTGGCAGTTCATCTGAAAAATAATAAAAGTAGAATTTCAAATGTGAAGGTAAGAAAAATTATATTGGTATCTGATGGCACTGTAAAAAAGCAAGAACTCTCTATTTCACAAAAAGGGCTTGGTTTCCCCCTTTTAGTGAACATTAAACATTGATAGTATGTTATGATAAATTAGCTATAATACCTTTGGAGGCCAAGTGTCTCAGAAAAAAAGCAACAGTAACATCTTAGGAAAAAATGGAAAGCGTAAGATTCCCACCTGTAACTCATTAATTTGGACCAAGGGTTAGATTTCACAGAAAGCAATTACTAGGATGGATTGAGTTGCCTTTTTTTTTTTTTTTTTTTAATTATAAGAATGTGTTGAATATTTTCTCTGACCATAGCTGCCCTCAGCAATATTCAGAATTGGTGGCCATAGATTACTTCAGTGTTTCTTTTCAGACTGAGAATGGTTATTTATTACATTAAAAATTTAGATTAGAAGAAAGGATGTCTCTGTTCATTTTATTCTTAAAGAAGATAGGTTATTGTCAGTGGAATAACAGTATGAGAAATGCACTAATTACTTTCTAATACAATGCATAAGTATAAATCAAAAGTGGATGTTTTGTGTGCTTTGAGTGTGTACTTAGGTGTGTACATGACTGTGTTTTGCTTCTGGTTGTTCAGTTGTTAATAGTTAGCTATTTACACACAAGTCTTCAGGGATGAATAACTTAATGAAAATGAAATCATACTTGAGTGGGTCTGTGTGTTAGGATTTACCTCTCTCTTCTCAAATTTCATTCTTTACAAATTCCAGTAACATTACTAAATTAAAAGAGCAACTTTTAGCTTATTTTTGCTTTGAGTTTGTGTTTACCTAATTTTAATACTCTCTTTTTCTCTTCTCATTAATGAAGCAGTATTCCTATGTGTTAATTTCAGGGCTATATGTAAATGCAGCTCACATTATTGTTGATAAATTATAATAATGATCAAGTAGAAATTAACCCCTGAAATTAACCAATAAAACTCTATTGATCGACTTTCACTCAAAATTACTGTTGCTATTGAGCATTTTAGTTATAATAAGTTAATCGGCTTTCTATGAAATCATAGAGGCTGTCCTAAATCCCAAAGTTCTCTGCTGTCTTTCCATTTTCTGAGTAGCCATTTGTCACTGTTGCTTAACACACACTGGCTGATTGTCACTCTCTGAAACATAGTTGAGGGAGCTTTAGGGTCACCTGTATGTCACCTGCCTCTCTCCATTAATGAGGAAATCAAGGCTTAGAGGGTTTCTGAGACTTTCACAGAGTCATGTTAGCTAAGTAAGGAGCATGACTTGAACTAGAACTTGCTTCTCCCGTAGCCAGTCCATTTCTCTTTAATCTAGTTTTCCTACCAGGTGTCTGTGCATTTCTGCAGGGGCTAACTCTTGTCTTCCCACGTCATGTCTGATGTAATAGGATCATGGAGATCATGGAATATTGGAGCCACAAGTGACCTCAGAGACCTCCTGCCTCTACCATATTTGTACTTCAGAGGAGGAAACTGAGTCCAGAGAGTTGGGATGGCAAAGAATTTCATATATCCAATTTGCGATCTCATTACATCCATTCTAATTTTTAAAAAGTGGAGATTAAATCTGCTTTCAAAGCACAAGCTGGACTGTTTCTCCATCCAAGTTTAAGACAGAACTTGTGACACCATGGATACCAGCTGTTCATTTCTGTCTGGCACCAATGGAAGTCTCTTAGTTCATTTACACATGTCTTCCATGATACAGGTTAGCTGGTTTATCTATATTTCCCTGCCAAAATAGGCCATGCATGTGGACTAAACCAGAGTTTATGGAGAAAAAAACTATTTGTGTTTTATTATAATACATTCAGCAGCCCTTTACTAGCATTATGACTGAAATATGTGGCTCAGGGTTGTTGCTGGGGAAATGCCAGCCAGTGAATTTGGCTTGAGCCTGGGGACTGTTCTGGCTGATGTGAGAGGTGTCATTACTACGGGGATTAGATTGTTGTACTCTGTTTGTTTTCTGGTACTCTTGGTAGGGAAGTTAGGACTTTTCATCTTTAAAACTGCTGTGTCTCTGTGGTGAGGTAGTATTTTCTCTGTGCTGTGTTGGGTTTCTTTGTTTCCTAGACCATAAAGAATAGTTAAGATATACATGAAGGTCCTCCCAACCTCCTCAGAGGGATGGTGTACTACATACCTGTTTAAACATGTATATAATACAACACACTCTCACATATATACACATATACATAGATCCACACATCCTCACAACAGGAGGAATGCGTACTGGTCTGGCCATATTGTTATTTTCAGACATCTGCGCTTTATTTTACATTTTCAAATGCATTAGCAATCATTATAGATTTTAAAATTCATGTACCAAATTACATTTACATAATTTTACATATTTTGATTCAAAAATCATTTAAAAATGTAATCTAATAAGTTACGGCACCTCATTCAATGATTCAAGTCAGTATCCGTCTCTAAGTGTGTCATTACTTATTCATTAATTGAAGCCCTTTAATTTTATATTCTGCTCTTGGCAATTGTGGCTTATTTGGTGCTTGTTAAAACCACTTTAGACAAGTAAATAAAATCAGATGAAAAAGCTCAGCAACAGCTGGAAATAAACCAGTAGTTTCTGTTTGGGTTTGGCAGAGTCAGGCACTGCAGGGCTGCACGTGGAGAAATATCAGCCAGAACTGTTCACACTGTGAAAAAAGCTTACATATCTCCGGGGTTCGGGCCTTCTATTTACTAGGGGTTTTCTTTGTCCATGAAAAGTGCCACCTGTGTGGCTGGGCAAGAATATAAAATAATTAAATCATTATCACAGGGGTAATAATGTACATCTTTCTGGCTTACCTGTCATAAGAAGACTTTAAACCGAAATACATAAAACGATGTAGAACAATATGAAAAGGCTCCTTGAGAGGCTTATTCTTGTTATTTTTCGTTTTCCTTCACTGGTATTTAGTTCAAGTGCATGATAATTCCGGGGAATTACCAGTCTTTATCAGACCACCCAGGAAAGAACAATGCCTTGCCAATAAGTAAAGCCATTAGCTTGTAATAACTTGTTTCTGACTTCCACGTCACACTTGTTTTGGTAAGCAGATGTCTTCTAAATGTCTGTATGGTTTAGCGTACTAGGCTTATTTCTTTCCTCTTCTTAGAGAGTATGGACATAGTTGGTTTTTTTTTGTTTTGTTTTGTTTTAAGAGACTGTGAGTACCTGATAATTTCCATAACATATTTATAATAACTGCATTGTCGTTTAACCTTATTATAAGGGAATTATCAATTTGTGTACTATTTCTTCAATAAACAATTTCACTTCTGAGATGATGAGGGAAAAAAGAAAAATACGGTTTCAACTTCTTGCAAGATCATTTAAAATTAGTAAGTTATACCTAATTATCTACTTTAAAATTTTAGAAAATGGTAATTCATGTTTATGCTCTGATTAATTGTTCTTTTCTTGCAAGTTATACTCACTTTGGAGAAATCAGGTTAAACCATAGCATATGAAGCCCTTAAAATTATCTGTAGACAAATACCTTGATTTCAGAAACTTAAATCACTTTAATACTTTCTGGAATAAAACCAAGAATGGGGGAAAGATAACACACAAATTTTGTTATTTTTTTCCTAATTTTATCTTTTGTGCTTTTAGCAGGGGAACTGTACTCTTGGAGCCTTTGTTCTACTGATGGATTTATCTCTTAATCTAAACCCAGCACTATTTATTTTTCAATTAAAAAAAAGGATGATAACTTTGGCTGAGATTCTTCACATATATGTGTTAAGAATATCTTAAAGCAGTGTTGTTAAACTTTAGTATGATCACAGTCACTTGAAGGGTTTGCCAACATCCAGATTGCTGGATCCCACCTCCAGAATTTCTGATTGGTCTTGGAGGAGACCCCAAATTTGCATTTATAACAAGTTCCGAGGTAATGTTATTGTCACTGGTCTGGGATTACACTTTGAGAACAAATGCCTTAAATGAACCAGAGAAGAGAATGGTAAGAAAATATACCATGTATTCAGAGAAGGTTCTTTTGCGTATAGTAAGTGAAATAAGTCACACAGAAAAAGTTTAGAACCCTAGGAATTCACTGATATGTAAGATATAAAACTGAAAGCAACAAAGGAATAAGACAAACAAATAAAGAAACAAAGACTCTAGACACAGACAATAGTTTAGTGGTTATTGGAGGGTAAGGGGAGGCGTGGTAAGTGAGGATAAATGGGGTCAAATATATGGTGATGAAAGGAGAACTGACTCTGGGTGGTGAACACACAATGTGAGATATATGATATATTACAGAATTGTACACTTGAGACCCATGTAATTTTACTAACCATTGTCACCCCAATAAATTTTAATTAAAAAAAAAGAGGTTACTCTGTGTTGTGGGAGTATGAGTAATTTTATACTTTTACTTTCCTGTATTCTCTGCATTTTCTGAAAGTGATATATAATATATATATGATAAAAAAAAGATGAACTTTTTAGTAACTCATTAATCTATATTCACCTTTCCCTTTTGTATGACTTGTAACGATATTCTAATGTCTGTCCTTCTTACCTACTAGAGGCAAACATTCTCTTCCATGTCTTCCGAGGTGGTTTACACTCAGCAATCACCAGACAATTGTTGGGTTCCTATTATAGTGCAGTTCTGATTGTGCTGACTTAGTACAAAGGATGCTGGCTCCCCATGGATTAGCAAATCACTTAATTATACTTAAAATTTTTCTGTTTTTTTCTCTCCACCCTCTACCCCTCCACCTCCCCCCAGGTTATAATCCCCCAAAGTTCTCTACACACTAATGGTAAAAAGCGTCTGGTGGGTACCAGTATGATGAGAGATTGAGAAATTCTGCTCTCCCTTTTGGGACTGAATTCATTTTTGACAAATTTGCCTCCATCAGAGCTCCTTAAAATAAATCAAACAAAATAAAATAAAAAAAAATAAAACATTTCTTTGGTGTTTTTCTTCCAATAACCTTCTCCGAGGCATCTTTGCTTTGTATTTTTATTTCAGATTAAAAACAAAACAAACAAACTAAATAAAACATCCTAAGGAAACCATTCAAAAATCTTGGGTTCTTTTATTTAGGACTCTTAGAGGCATGTGAGAGGAGGGGGCCTGGTTAGAGAGAATAAAAGGTTATAACCTGACCTGTCTGTGGAGACAGTGATTTTAATTATATTTAATTCCCATTCATTCTGTGTGTTACTTGATCCACTCATTGGTTTAAAAGCATATTGATAAATACAGCCATGACTTAACCTCTTGCCCTTCAACTCGTCTAGAATTGCATCCAGGCTTAAGTGAGTTTGCCACATTTAGATGTCATACTTTGTTACTATGAGAAAGTATTGAGATCTCTGCTAGATAGTTGAGCCTAAGCTTTTCTGGAGAAAAGTCCACATTCCATTATCAAAATAAATAAATAACTTGTTGTAGAAGGCTTTCAAGATGTTGGCTTGTAGTCAAACTGTAAGCGATAGCTTGAAAAATTTCAGTCTCCATACGACTTACATACAAGTTAATGCGTATTCTCCTTCATAAATGCTTTAAAACGTCTCAGTAGATATTTTTCTAAAGATATTTAACTTGTTCGCTAGTTTATTAAATAATTATTAAAATACGTGTTGTATCTGACACTATACTAAGCATATGTGTATAATATCCAGTTGAGGTTTGGGAGCACAACTTTGCACATGTTTAAAATATGTTAATATTTTAACATGTTTTTATTCAAAAACAAGATACAATAGAAAATTAAAATATTCACATGTTTTAATAGATGCATGAATTCAAGCAATGAAAGCAGATTGATAATTTCAACCTCTTCAAAAACATATTTTCCTTCTTTTCTAGATTTTAGTAGTTTATTTCCAAGTGATATGGAAGTGCCTAGTGTTATTATTTATAGATACGTGGTGTCAGGATGGGAGGATACCAAATCTGGTGGCAACGAAGTTTAAAAATAATATTTGAAAAATAAACAATTGTGAAGAACAGTTATTCTAATAAGAAATCCTCATTCATAAATCACTCAATTCCAAAAAAGTTTTAATTACACTCATGCTGAATTGGATTCTGACCCAGAAAGCAAATAGGTGCATTGCTGGAGAAATTGACAAAATTTGAAAAGGATGGTAGGGTTGTACCAATATCAGTTTCCTGGCTTAGAGGGTTGTAAGGTGTTATGATTACCCTTGCTTTGGGGAAATATAAACTGGAACATTTTGTAATGATAAGGCATCAGGTCTGCATCTTGTTCTCAAACTGTTTAGAAAAAAGGTTGTTAATGAGAATGAGAACAGATATACATATTTTTGAATATATATAAATATATTATGTAATATGTTTATGTTTTAAATACAATATTTTATATAATTTATATTTACACATATTTATAATATATATCAAATGTATATATACATATAAAATGCGGCTATATGTATAATAATGAGTAATATGTTATGATGGGTATATACATATATACTCAAATATACACACACACATATATATATATATATGGTTTCAAATGTGGTAAAATATTAACAGTTGGGGAATCTGGATGAAGAATGTATCGGAGTTCATTACACTGGCTTTGCAAATTCTCTATAAGTTTGAAATTATTTTCAAAACAAATTATTTTAAAATACCATACAATATATAATTACGCATTAATTGCTGCAATGTTTCTCAGATTCTCTATATCATGGTATTTAGCTTGGTTATGTATGTCATAGCATTTAGTTTTATAATTAAATTATTAGTGCTAACTCTTTTGGGTTTCTAATTCTAGAATATAGATTATAATTTCAAGATGTATTTAAGGTACTTTATTGCATATTGTATTGTCCCTTTTTTCTCCACTGTCAGGCAATACATTTTTACTTTCTAAATTCTCCATGTTTGTTACTAGGGTGAGCATTAGATAATTGTTGGTTTCACACAAATCACAATAGATTAAAAAAAAATCGTATTTTCTCACATGTGCCTCAAATACCAGGGTTCTGGCTCATAAATCAGGAAGAGCACAGAAAGATACAACTGGAGTCCTTCCTAGTTCCACTGTTACAGCCAAAATCCTGACATTCAGACATATTTACAAGACCCATGTTTCAGTAAGCCCTTATGTGCTTTGAGTGGGCTGAAAAGAATGTGAAATAATTTCACATGATTACTTTTTCAGAAGGCTAGATGAGGAACATGGCATCCTCCTCAAAAGAGAAAATCATCTTTGCTCATATAATAACTTGTTTTCTTTCCTTTTGGTAAGGCACATAATAACAATGCAAATTTTCATTTGGAACATTTGTAGACTGTTATCAACACATGCTAATTTTTGGGGGGCGGGGGTGCATGGTTTCCCTCACTACCTTAGAGTTGTAATACCTACAAGAGGCATCACCCTGACTTGGGACTGAAACCAACTCTTGAACCTTTAGGTTCCCCTCTAAACCAACACCAGTGCAAAAGCCCCCTGATATTAGATAAAATTATGAAAACTAATGGTACTTATAGCACGCACTATTTAATGAGCATTTACCATGTCCTAAGTGTTTTGTATACTTGATCCAAGCTAATCTTCAAAACTACCCTTAAAGATAAGAATTATTATTTCCATTTTATAAGTAAGGGAAGAGGCTCAAAAGGGCTAAAGAGCTTGCCTAGAATCACTGATAGTAGTGGTGGACAAGAAATTTGCCCATCCTATCCGAATCTGGAAACTGTACCTGTTTTCACCTCCCACCCCACCCCCCCACCCCCCACCCCGAGTCAGACAGATCACAAATGGGTAGTGGTATGACACAGAAATTACACAAGGACAGCATTAAGATTTCAACTGGATGGCAGATTTTGCTGACTGCAGTGGAGTGGAGAGACATTAACAAATCCTCTGATATAAGAGCAAAGAAGTTTGCTAAGGTATCCTAATTGTGACATGTAACTCTGATGCCACTTTGTTAAAGCCTTTGCTTCTTTATATTTCTGTCCCCATGCTTGTTAATACATGGTACATGGTAGGTGCCTGGGGAGTCGGTTAATAAAAGAGTGAGTAAATGAGCTAATAGAAGAGTAACTTATTGAACAGCACCTTACTGACTTTAGTGACCAGAAGTAACTGGTTGAAGCATTAGGGGAAGTTACCAGTTAAGACTTCAAGAGCAGCTTAATTTTTAAAAACCAAAGTATTGATGAAGGAGGCAGGGAGGTAGAAAGATTTACAAAGAATTAGGAACGATTTTTTTGAAAAAGGTTGCTAAGCCCTGACCTAATGAATACATTTGTAAGCATTACTGTAATAAAAAAATAGACATATCAAAGTAATAATTATCTTCTTACTTCTTTACACTTTCCAAAATTGCTGCATTTTTGGCTTTCTCCTTAGTTGTAAATGCCTAGTTCCCACAGATATTGTGCCTGCTGACTTCATATTAAGTCTCATGGCTTTTTCTCCCATCATCAAGCCATCTTTACCTAATTTCAATCATACTGGTATAATTTTCATGCTTCTAAATTAGTTTATTAGAATTTTTTTCCTCAAGCCATCTTTCCTAGCATAATTAAATTACATATATTCATCCTTTGAATTTCATTTTCTCCCGCAGCCCTTGGACCTGGCATCAAATTCTCCAGGGCACTTTTATTTCCCCATTCAAAATATCACTTCCATTTACATCCTTCCTGGATTGTCTGGTATCATGTACTCCACATGAGTTTGAAAGCACCATTTTCTTCAACCTTCTGGTAATTTTTTATGTTTTATCAGTTCAAATTCTCATTTTCAACACAAACTATCAAGATTGTCATTTTACTGTTTGCTAAAAGGAGCTACACCCTATTAAATGTCATTTAAAACAAAGAAACAAACAAATAACTGATTCCTTTTCTACGGGGCCAAAATTAAAGCAAGCTATAAACACAATCCATGAGGTGTGGTTTTATGGCTCTGCAAAAATATCTAAGCTTTTTGCTCTTTCCATTGCGAGTTAGGAACAAAATATGTATTAGTGTGATTGATGAAGCAATGACGTCCCAAACTGTATTCACATTAATTTTTGGTTTCACAGAACTTACAGCAAGATAAGCCCCAAAATAATAATGTTCTCCAGATATTTATGGTGTATATAAATTCTTTATTACCTAGCATAGAAAAACCATAGCATAAAACTAATCAGTATTTTCTCTAAATATTTAGATCATATTTCTGAAAATGTTCTTAGCAGAACAGTTCCCAATTTGTTGGGGCTTTCTGTGTCCCATGACCTTAGATTCCTGTGCCGCAGAGCCGATCGCCCTCCTATCCCTCGTTTGCCTTCTATAATACTGAGCCATTGAACAAGGTTTTTGAAACATCTTGTGTTTCCAGACTTTGCTACATTTGCAAGGTTAAGGACACTGAAATATTAAAGAAAGAAAGGAAGGAAAGAAGGAAGGAAGGAAGGAAGGAAGGAAGGAAGGAAGGAAGGAAGGAAGGAAGGAAGGAAGGAAAGAAAGAGACTCCGAGTGATACAGTTAAGTCTGAACACTACGTAATTTGTGTCTCTATCATTTAACTTTTGAGTCTTCTTTCTTAATATTTTACTTCCTGAGGTTTCATGTGATATACTGGAAACTAATTACTACAATGTGTGCAGATGGCAGAGGGATAAAATGTTTTCTTCGTAGCCTCTTTAAAAATCGTTGCTGTGGAGGCTGGATTGCTCTTGCTTCATCCTCACAGGGATGGTGGATTTAATAGGTTCCCTGGAGCTTTTCATCACATTATAACTCTTTTTGTGATGGTCAGTTTTGGGTCCCTATTATGTGACCTGACTTTCAACTTGTTTGAACTGCTGTTAGGCTGCTCAGGAATTGAAGGCTACTGGATGGTTCTGTTGTTTTCAACTGGGAAAACAATAATTGTGCGTGAAAACTTCTGACAAAGTCCAGACTTGTGCTCTTCAGAGCAAACGTGAGTCAGAATGAAACCTGGAAGCATCTTTACCTGCTTAAAGTAATGTGGCTGGAATGCCTTATCATAATGTAAATCAGTGTTGCTTTGCTCTATAATAACAGCATGTCTATCTCTTGCCATCATTCATTCCCTGAGGTTGAAACTGTTATCACATCAATGGTGCTGCTTTCTTAGCTTGTATTGCTCGATAGCACTCCTACAGAAAGGACGATGTCTCCTAAATGTTCTCCCTAGACCTAGTGTGTGGTATTTAAATTAAGGAAGCTAAGACATGTCTAAAAGGAACTGAAATATTGCATCTAGCCTTGCCAATCCACTGATTAAAATTCTTGCCAAGTGTTGCATTATGCACAGCTTCCTTATTTTGGCTGTAAATTTCATTGCATATTATCCAGGATGGGAAAGTTACTACTTTTTATTTCATAAGCCCTCATAATAAACACAGCTTTCTTTAAAACCGTTTGAGGTGTTGGATGTGTGTGCTGTTAAATATAGGGCTCCTTTGTGGAGGAAAACACACGTGGCTCATTTTAACTTCTCCCACAAGCATTTTAGATGGGGTAAAATGGTTCCGCTAGAGATAAAGAAAATAGACATTTTGATGAGCTGCAGGATTATCCCAGCAATGGCTTTATCCTCTCTGAAGTCTCTTTTCTATGAACTTGAAGAATGAACAAAACTTTCTTGTTTGGCACAGAGAAACCCATTCACCCCTCCCCCACAGCCATCATTACTTGTTCTGCCCTGTGTTTTTGAGAGAACATGGGTATGTGGAAGGAAATGCGTGGGTTAGGTCTTGAAGTAATTTGTTTACCATAAAGTTCACATCAACTAAACATATCTTCATCATGATCCGAGAAGTATTTTAATCAACTTGACTGTCTCACTTTTAAACCTAATGATGAGCTAGAGCTCATTAATTCATTTTTTTTTCTAAGAAAAATCTGGGAGGCCTACTGTAACTATTTCTTAGAAATATTCTTTTATTCTCACTTGGAAATTGAAGTTCAACAAGAGAAACAAAAACCACTGTTTCTTGGGTATCTGCACAATTATCTAAGTTTTAGATTCTAGGAGATAGAAATGTCTCCTGATTTTTAAAGATCAATCCCTAAACTTTTGGATTAGAGATGATGAAGACTACGCATGTGACCCATAGCTGAAGATTGCTCGAGGTTCCTGAGCTAAGAAATGTGTAAGTGCTTATTCTGTTACATTTATCATCTTCTCCTGGAATCACAGCCCAGATCGCATTGTCAAATTGACCAGCAAGGTAGGAGGTTCATAACAGAAGTTAATTTTTCAGTCAGCCCAAGGCTGTTTTAAATAGCTAAATTCCTTACGTCTGTGAAGCTGCAAGATGTGAATCTCCTTATCTTTGGATTGTATTTTCTCAGAGATATTTCTTCTCCTCCCTAAAGGAAATACTGATGCTATTCAGTACCTGACACATACATCTTTTGTGCAGGCTATAGGTGACCTCTAATGGAATCAAATGTTTACCTTATTACTTCAACTATATTGCTTTTCTTTCCCAAGAGTTTAATATAGCTACTTAATGGTATTCCTTTGTGTCTTCACTTGAGAGTGGATTCTTGCTTTGTATCATTTTGATGATAATGGCTAAGTATATCAGTTAGCTCTTTCTGTGTAACAAACAACCTCCAAAGTTTAGTGGCTTAAAACAACAGCTACTTATATAACTCATAATTGTATGGGTTTATCATATGCTAAATAGTTCTTTTCATCTTAGCTGAGCTTATGCATGTGTTTGTGCCCAGTTGCCAGGAAAGTGGGGTGCTGGCTAGTCTCAGATGGCCTCAGCTGGGATAACTTGTCTTCGTTCCATGTGTTCTCTTATCCTTGAGCAGGCTGGTCTGGGCTTGTTCACATGGGCACTGAGCAGGGTTCCAAGAGAGTGAGGAGAAGTGTGAAAGGCCTCTTGAGGCTTAGTTAGGACTAGAACTGGCACAGAGGCACTTCTACATCATTCTATTGGCCAAAGCAAGTTATAAGACCAGCTTAGATTCAAAGGGTGGTGAAATAGATTACATCTTAATGGGAAAAACTATAAAGTCACATTGCCAAGGGCATAGATACAAAGATGGGAATAATTGTAGCAATTGCTATGGTAGAAAGATCTACCACACTAAGATTCTCTGAGTACTTATATAGGCACTGCACAAGTCAAGCACTGTACAGATGTTACTTCATTCAATTATCATAAGAACCCTACAAGGTAAGTATTAATATTATACCCATTATACAGATGCAGAAATTCCAAGTGACAGAGACCAGCAGTTAATCATCATGTCTTAATCACCACATCTGTTGACTCTTAATCTCCACATCTTTTGACTCCAGTTTTTTTTTAATTGTGTACCTCTTTCAGTACAATTTTTTTGAGTGTGCACCTACATGTATGTGTGCTTATTTATAAATTATATTCAAGTACTACTGTCAATCTACATGTTAAATGTAGGAAACTTGAACTTCATATCTTTTTAGATAAAAATTATAAATATCAATAAAAGTTGAATACATTCTTCCATCCCCCACATGGATATCTTGTGGCCTTACTTACTGACCAGGAACCCGGGCATGGCCAAGGCATTTCATGATTACCATATCTATCTTTGAGCGAAGCAGTATTTAATGAAAATCTACTTGCTACTGGAGTTCAGTTCTAGTTCCAGTTAATATTGCCTGCTTTAGGTGCAAACTGTTATGGGTAGGGACTGTTTGAATATTTGATTAGGATGAGGGGGGAAAGATGAGGATATGGCTCTAATTCAATTTAAAGGAGATTTTTCTGATTTATAGGAAACAGGGCTCATGAATTTGTGGACCCAGTGACTCCTCAGATTACTGACCACAGACTAAACTACTCATCACTTTTTGGAGCTTTGATAAGAAAGCAAGTTAGCATAGAGGAGTGATTCTCAAAGTTCTCAATGAGTGCTGTACATCTGTATTATCTGTGGAAATTATTAAATGCAGATTATAGGATGCCACTGCTAGAGAGATGGTTTATAGATTTGGGGTTAGGTCCAGAAATTCACGTTTTAATTAGTCTCCCAAGGTGATACTGACCTGACTTTGAGAGCCATAAAACTTAAATTCATATCTGCCACTTAACAGGTAGATGACCTTAGACATATTTTCTTGCACTTGTTGAGTTTCAACTATAAAAGTAATAAAGTCCAAGACTACCTTGTAAAATTGTTTTGAGAAGTAAGTATGTGGTAATTCTGTCAGTGGGCTTTATAAAATGCAACACATTAACATGTGACATACTCCCAAAAGGTTTATCAATCTATTGAAAGATATATTCTCTATACTAAGATATTCTATGTATTGTCGATTATGTTTAATTTAATGAAAACAAGCTTCTGAGCTTTTCTGACCCTACTCGCTTGGCTCCCAAGGGAACGGACCGTAGTTTCTATTTCTTTGCATTAATGGAGGTAGGAGAGAGTAGAGATTAAGAACGCAGATCTTAAGTGTAGGCAAACATGGGTTCTGACCCCAGCTCCAACATAACCTTGCACTAACTCTTTAACTTTCACTTCTTTGTTAAGTAGTCATTGTAATAGATCCTACCTGTAAAAATTTTTATGATGATTAAATGTAATAGTGTAACCAACATTTATTTCATACTTGCTACATGCCAGGCATCATTCAAAGTACTTGTTATATAATAACTAATTTACTCACAAAAAAACCTATGATTTTTTTAATAGGCGTCCTATGAGGGTCCCTGTTTTACAGATGTGAAAATCAAAGCATAGGGAGCTGAAATGGTGGTACTAGGATTCAAATCTCTGCCGCTGACTCCAGGAGCATCCTCACCACTTTATAGCACTCTTATAAGGTGAAAGCTTGAAAGTCACTTAGCACACCAGAAGGCATGAAAAGATGTGACATATTATCATTATTTGATTCCTTCACAGCTTCTTTTAGAATGCTTTGTGCAAGGTAGTTGTTTAATAAATTTATGTTGATTTGATTTGGAAAAAAACTCTGTTGTATCCTCTTGGGCTTCTAAAAGATATATTTAAGGAGAGGGCCTCTTATTTTTCAGACTAATATGATTTGTGTGGCTGCTTTTAGATTAAGTTACTGTCTTTTATTTACAGAAGAAGATTAAATGAATATGTCCACATCTAGGAACTTCAAAATCCTCCTTGCTAAAAACTATTTAGAAAATTGTCTTTGTAAGCCAAGGAAGAGACCTCATAGGGCCAATTTCTAAAATAACTGGATTTCACTAAATGGTGCTTTTAGTAATTTTCAAAATGTGTATTTAGAACTCTTTCCTGGTTCTTTTTTTTTCTTCTTCTTTCTTTTTTGCTATCTTTTATACTCACTTATACCTGATTCAGTACTTTGTGGCTTGTTTTTTCCTCCACTGTTTTCAGTATCAGTTTATTCATTTGCTTATAAAATGGGGAGCTTTACCTGAGGAGTACAGCTTGGAATCATGGAGTAAAATAAATCTTAGGTCAGAAAAATTGGTGTGGTTTTATGCTCCAGCTCTTTTGTCTTTATTTTAGATAAATAATGGGGTAAGATTATCCCATAAAACCATTCTCAAGTTCTAGACCCCAAGGTAATTTTAACAAAAATGAAAAACAACTTACCACACGCACAACTGAAACCCATCTTTCTATCCCACCCTCAGACCGTCTAATTCTCTAGGCTATAGTGTAAGGAAACTTAAATAAGGTAGCCTAATTTACAGGCTGAAGTCTTCCAAATTGAGTCTTGTTAGAGAACTAGAGAAAATATGTTGGGCATAAAAGGCCCTTGTCTTAGCTAACCATCTGCATGCAAGTATTTTGTCGTTGTCAGGATGGTAAATGACAGGTGTCAGAACAGCAAAAAACCTGGTCTTTGGAAGAAGCTGCAGGCAGATTCCTCTAAGTCCTGTTGGAGACCAGCCCTATGAGTGACCTCAGTGTTCACTCCATCACTAGCTGACCATAACAGCAGACAGTATTTAGGCAGGCCTCAGCTTTTATCTTCTGTTAGTCTGATTTCAATCACAAAGTAAGAGGAACAACTATTTGAATCAATAGGACAGGATGGCTTTGGTGTTCCTTGAGTCCTCAGAGTCTAGTATAATTAAGAACTCTGAGACATACCTAAGGGAAAGAAGTTGGTCAAAATAACGTGTCCATTCTAGTAATAAAATCTGAATTTTTGCATAAAGTTTAAACATAGCAGTGATCAAGCCGAATGAAAAATTATCATTATAGTATTTAAAATAGAAGTAAATATATTAGTCAAGACAAACTGCTATGATAAACATACCCAAATTTCAGGGACTTTATCTAATAGTTTATCTATCACTTAATTGACAGTCCAGTATGGGAAATAAGGGTGAGGGGAGCACTGTTCCACAGAGTCATTTAGGGATTCAGGCACTTTCCATTTAGTTGCTGTACCATCTTGTGGGGAACTGGAGTCTTACAATGCATCCTTTGCATGTAGCCTGCAGACGACGGAAGATTAGGTGGAGGAATGCATGCATGAGTTTTAGGGATTGGATGTAGAAGTAGTTGCATACATTTTACTCATGCCTTTTTAAAGGGAACTCAAATCTCATGACCCCACATGAGAAAAGCTGCTTAGTGCTGTCTACCTCTATGTCCAGGAAGAAAAACAAATTGGCTTTGGTGCAGATATTTGTTTATGGAGTTTAGTTGTCTTTTCTTTTTTTCCTGTAGGAATATTTCTAAGCTCCTGTAAACTGGAGATAATAAAATTGGTATCTGCCTTGTAAGACTGTCCTCACTATAGCGTCTGGCACATAGATATGCTCAGTACATTTAAGCTACAGTCATTATTATTAAATAGGTCTTCAGCTAGATTTTAAGCAGTCAGGAATGCTGGTATAACCATGAAGATTTTGAGAATCAGATATCACAAACTGCATTAGGCTGCAATCTAAGTAATGTAGACAATATTTCACAGCATATGATTACGTATAGTAGCAAATTTTATTTTAGTTATCCATTTCAAACTAAGGAATTATCTCTTTGCCAAGAAAAATATGTTCACTTTAAAAATCTTGAAGTTCTTGTAAAAAAATTCAAACATAGAGAAATTAAGTTCTAATTTTTTTCCCTAATAGTCTCACCCCATTTCTTATCCCATCATCACTTTTTACATTTTGGTGTATATTTTTTCAATACCTCTATATGTATATGTATACAAATGTATATGTATGTGTATAAGTGTGTGTGTATAACTTTGTAAACAAAATTGTGACTATACTCTTTTAAACCTGGCGATTCTCTTAGAAATCTTTTCATGTTTAGGACTCTATTTCCATGTAGAGTTGGCCCATTATTTTTAACAACTGTATAATAGTTCATTGCGTTGATAGACTTTGATTTATTTAACCAGCTTTCTATTTTTCTGAGTAGTTCCCAATTTTCACTATTATTTGGCATATCTTTTACTTATATCTTTTGCACGTGTGTTAATTATTTTATAGAATAAATTTTTAAAGTAAAATTGCTATGTGAAAGAGTGGGAACAAAATTTATTGAACTTTTTTTGCAAGAGAAAAATTACATGTATGAGTATGTGTGTGCATAAACAATAAAAGAATGAGCATCAGAATGTTATGTTCTCTGGGTGGGAGAATAAATGATTGTTTTCATATTCTTCCTCCCTTACACTCCTTATTTTTAAATAAGGAAAATATTTTAAAATTTACGTAAAATTCCCACTTAAGGAGTTTAAGATGATTAGCATTAATGGGGCACATAACACAATGCAAACACTATGCTGGGGCCTCTCATGCATTATATTATTCAAAGTCCATACACAGCCATGTGCAGCAGGGCCCCTATTGACACTGCTTCCTAAGGAAGCAGGCTTGAACATTATATTCCTAGTAAAGGTAGAACATAGGTTTTCCAGAACACTGTAGTTTACAGTAGTCTGCAGTGAATTCATTTTGTTGTGAGGGTCTTTGAGGCCCAGGTTCATTCTCAAAGTTTGCAGATATGCAAGTGGTGATGTAGGAAAGCCCAGAGAAGCTTGTTTCCCTAGGAAACATTCAACCAAAAGTGATGCCTTCATGCCAGTCAGTGGCATGAAGTGGACATTAGATAAGTTATATGTCCCTCAATGATGACCTTCTGTGAAATATTTAACTTCCTCTCGAAATAATATTAAAAATAATAAAAAGCAACAATCAACTACATGCTGCTGTGAACCGTGGAGCGAGGGGGAGGGCTTCAGACCACTAATATCCTGGTCTCTTTTCTCATGTCACATAACTATGACTCTCTCTTTCTGTCTCATTACCCTTCTTTTTGCAATCTTGGATTACCTTTCTGTCCAAGGGGCCCTGTCAATAACAGCTCAGAACCCAAGTTCTCAATGTCCTGATTTAATGTGCATATGGTCTTTTAGCCTTCTCCCTGTGCATTCACGCCAAATCCAGTTTTTCATTTTCCAGTTTTCATTTCCAGTGGTATCAGCTTTGTGTTTTCAAAAGTTGATTCTCACTGTGAAAGCCAGATGTGAAGGCGCACGAGGATAGGAGGTCAGAGAACCAATGAGCCCTGAGGTTGGTGACAGACAGAAAGCGTGGTCATTTAGCAGAGCTAGAACAGTAGCAGCAGAAGTTCTGTTTCAGTGCCTGTCAAGTGAGTGAGTGTGGTTTTATGGGCATTTATCAAAACCTAAGCTACCCCTGCCTGTCATCTAATGCCCTGTTAGATACCATGAATAAACATAATTGGATTTGTATCATGCTGTTGGGGGAGGGAGAACTCAGAGGTCTGGTTCTTGCTTTGATTAGCTTTAATTCTAGTCTTTCAGTTTTGAGGTGAGTACAAATGTTCCGGAATGCCTTTCTTACTTTCTCCTCTCACTTTTTTTCATCTACAATCTGCGATGTGTTGAAAGGAACACTTATCAGCTCAGGAGATAGAATTGTTAGCATTTTTTCCCAACCTTGTGTTCAGTGACATTGAGTTGAGAGTTTGAAATGGACATGGTGGGAACAGTTACACAGTTGAAACTGGAAAATGCTACAAAGCAGGGACTGCTCCACGCCAAGAGAACCTGTTCTTTAACATTTTATAGCACACTACTTCTGTAACCCTTCTACTTCTTCTCCCCACAGAAACCAAACACACACACACACACACACACACACACACACACACACACACACACACACTCAGACACATCAGAAAATATAGTGTCCATCATGAGCGGCCGGCAGCCGGAGAGAGCTGCCGTCAGCTGCTGTGAGCAGCCGACCTCCGACTGACTGGCGCCGACTGCCTGGGGGGTGGGGGGGAGTGCAAGGCTGCTAATACCAGTATGGGCCAGGGAGCTGTGTCCTACACAATTTACACAATTAGATGGCGAAACAATGTCTTGAACCGGAGTAGGGGTCAAGGCAGAAGAAGGGGGAGGGAACAAAGCAAAAGAAAATATAATGTTTGAGAGATTGGACACCATGTGTTCTCTTCCACGGGTTATGGTGATTTCCAATAGGGACACATTGGGTTCCTTTTCTCTTCCTATCTCAAGTTTTGCATTTATTTCCAAAAGGGCAAATACTGGCTAACTTTTTTTTTTTCTCTCTCCTCTAGTGGATGGCTGTATTCACAGAGCAGCTGGCCCCTGTTTGCTAGCTGAATGTCGTAACCTGAACGGCTGTGATACTGGACATGCGAAAATCACATGTGGCTATGACCTGCCTGCAAAATGTGAGTACTCTTTTAAACACTGTTTCAAAATGTGATGTGCGTTCTTACCTTGTTTCATTCCTCAGGTGCATAACTGGGAAAGGAAATGGTAGTGGTGGTATTTAATTAAATGTGCTTATATTAAAATTGTATTCATGGTGATAAAATGTGTTTTCCAAATATATATGTGTATTATGTTCATCTGTAGATGATTTTTGTTCAGATCTTTGACAGAGTGTCTCTGAAACAGAAAAATAAAAATATGAGCAAAATATACATTATAGTATTTAAGTGTCATGTAGTGACAGCTTTGGGAAATGATGCCAATTTCTTATTCCTTGTTCAGGTTTCTTGATTGTGGATGTGTTTAGAGCAAAGGAGATCAAAGTGATGTATTGTGTTTTCAGCTGCCATGTAAAGGCTGATTGGCAATTACAGCCAAGGCATCTGTCACACTTTGCTTTCAGGAAAAGCCAATGGAATGTGGTTGTCAGTGTGAGACTGTATTTGCTCTTTGAATGTGGAATGGTCAAATTTTCCATTATATTTGAATAGAAAGAAGTATTACATTTGATTGACCTTGTTGTTTAGTCGTTTAGCCAACTGGATGGGGTGGTGTGGAATAAAAATACTGAGAAGGAAACTGGTTAAAGGCACAGATTTTTGTTTTTTAATCACATAATCTTCAGAGCCTGGGTGGTGGAGCTAGAGGGTTTTGCTGCACAGTTAAGACATGCCTTGATTCAGAAATTGAGACACCAATTAATTGTTTATTTCATTTACCTGCTTCTTATGATATTGCCTGGGTCTGTGAATACATTTTATGTAAAAATGAAACTGTTTTTAGTTTTCCTCTTAGCAGTGGAGAAAATGTGACTGAAAAATTACCACACGATCTGTACAATACTCTTTGGGCTCTGTATAGACAGGTTGTATAAGAATGAATCTCCCATGGATATGTGTGAATGGAGAGATAGGGTGTTATATTTTAAAAATCCTTTAAAGCATATTAAAATTTGAGGATTACTTAATAAATAATAATATACTAAAATTATATTTTTATTTATAAATATAATAGTGCATCCTGTATTTCTCACAACGGGTTGCTAGTGAAAGTACATCAACTATATACTGCTAATTTTTCCCTTTAATGATTTTCATTTTTATTTCTTTGTTAGTGTTTTATCCTGTGTGAAAGAAGTAAATCATGTGCCAAATGCCCCCTCACTCTTATTTGGAGTATATGTTTATGTCACATAAAGTCCTTTGTGTACAATGGTGTTTAAAGCAGTTTTCCCTCTGACGCAGAGAGCCTGGGTATTAGGGGTGGTTTTATTTCCAGGATCATCTGGCTCTATGTTTATAAATATTGGTCAGTCTTCCTTTTTAACACCATACTACCTTGTGATAAAGCTAACCAATACCACCCTGAGAACAAGCAGATTATGATTTTCAGATTTGTATTTATCCTTAAACCAAGGAATAAGGCCTGGTCTCCTATTGACTCATTACTTTCTTATAGATTAAAACACATATCAAAAATTCTTCAACTCTGAGATTTCTGGAGACAGATAACCTCAGAATAACTAAATATGACCAAATTAAATGGCGGCTCTCGTGTATGTATTGACACGCTGATAATTTTGTTTAATGTGTTTGCTCCTGTTTGACATCCTTCTAAATAAGGCATTCAGCTTAGTTCAGGGTTATTGAAGACTTGTACAGTGCCAGGCACTGAAGTACAAAAATCAATAATACCCATACCTGTACTTGAGGAATTCTGTGTTGAGTCATATCTTCGAGCTAATGTGTGGCTTTCCTCGGCATCACAAGGCAAGTGAGTCTTTGTGAGACAAGGAATCTGGACATGGAAAGTCAACAACTCAGTACAGAATCTATGTGAGCTGAGATGCTGAGATACTGAGAGCCTGACACACGTTTAAGTCACTGCACAGAGCCCACAGGGCACGTCTAGTTAAAAAACAACAACAAATCATCCAACATAATAGAAATTATCAGATTGGAAAATGGCAGTGCCACCTCATAAAAGTCACACACATGGACAATTTGTGAAGAGGTCTTGGAATTTATGTTTAGAAAGATTAACAATTTATATTAAGAAATGTAAAGAAAAGCAAGGAAAACAATACAAAAATGAGTAATAGTAGCTTACATTTATACGCCACTTTATAGTTCACAATACTTTCACAAGCCCTTATATTTTATAAACATTGCGTGTATTCATTTTCCCTTTTCCTATCCCTGAGAGATGTTATTTCTTTTTCATCCATTTGGTTCATCCATATCAGAGTCATTAACAATCCACAGATGTGCTTTTGTAGAGAGAGAATGAAAAGAGGGCTCATTACATACTGTTTAGGTCATTTTCCCCTCCATATTTAATAATTCCATGACAGTTTGACAGCAGAGACTAGCTCCTATCTGTCCTCTGTGACAGTGGGTTTATCATTATAGGGGCACTAAAGCCAGTCATCCATCCACCAGTGATAATATCTTCATGCATCAGCAATTTGTTTGGAAAATGCGATTGTATGTTTTACAGAAAAACTTGGTAATTTTGGACTGGCCGTTGCTTCTTCTTTTTTTGCTTGCTAAATTAATCTATTCATAAATGCTTGTATTTGAATTAAATATACTTGTAGTCTATATTCTGTGACTCATCATGATTGCTGGAATGATAAGCCTCAGATACTTCATTTATTCTTCATGGCATGGGTGTTTTGAATAATTTATTTTAATGTAAAATATCCAGTCTTCCTTTTCAAAAGTAATTTTAAGAGAGAAAAGAATATTGGCCAATATTTCATGGAAAGCTATTCCTAAGGAAATGACTTAAAAACTGGAGTAAGGACTCTTTATATAACTGGAAAGTTTGAGACCTTCTATTTTACAGTATTAGAGATATTTTTATATTCATAATAAAATTTAGATTTCTACAGAATTTTAGAAACTTGTCAACATGTAAGAAGTTTCTGTTCATTCTATCATCATTCTCACTGGAGGGTCAGCCTTATGTGGAGAGGTTTGTCCATCTCAGTCACTGTTGTAGTGTCAATATCTAGCCTGGTGTCTCCTAAATATTTGCTGAATTAATGTGACTGAATGAGTGCTCAAATAACTGAATTGTTTCAGTCCTTTTCACCTGGAAAAGAGCTTTTTAATTGCTGCTTCTGCTTCTAATTCTTTGCCTCCTGTAATCTATTCTGCCCAGTGCTGGTAGATTAATATTCCTAAATCCAGAGTCCTTATAAATGTCTACAGGGCTCTAAATGTTGTGATCCTCCTTGCCTTTCTGACCTCATCTTCCTCTGTCCCCTCCCTTGCTCACAAAGGCTGCTTTGCTGGTCCTTACTGCCTTTACATTATCATTGCCTCTGCCTAGAATCTAGAATTCTACTCTTGTAGGTACCTGTATGGCTCGCTCCTGCACGCTCCAAACCCTTGCTCAAATGTAGTCTCAGGTGCCACCCACACCAACCTATGTATCATTGCTTCTCTGCTATATTTATAATTGCTTATCTGTAGCATTCAACCTTCAAATATACACTGTATCATTTCTTATTTATTTTGTTTATTGTCTGCTCCCCCCTCTAGAATGAGGGCAGAGATTTTTTTCTGCACTTTTTTTCATTTATTGCTGTATCCAGGCAGCTTAGAAAAATGTTTGACACATAATAGAGTTTCAAAATATATTTGTTGAGTGAATTAATAAAATCTAACTCTACTCCTCTTAAAATTCTTCATTGCGTTTTTCCTTAAACACAGGCTTGTTAGCCTTATCTTTGGCCTTCCATGATTTACTGCCGTATCTTGAACTATTTACAACCGTTTTGTATGATCTGAATTGCTCACAATGGTATATCTGTACATGGGGTTTGTGTTTGGGGCTATCTGGAAATCTCTTTCTTTGTTTCTTTCCAGCTGTCTTCCAGACTCAACTCAAATATCACTTCTGCAATAAAATAAGTCTCTAATCAACTAAGCTAAAAAGTACTTTCTCTTTTTTATTTTTTTGTCAGAATCCAGAAGACTGTATGTTAACATGCTGAGGGCACTTTTCATGTGCTGCTTTTTATTGTTATACATACGAACTCTCCACCTTTCTAGCAACCCCTAGTATATAATGGGTACTACAGAACTATCTATATAACGAATTAATCAATCAAGGTGGCAGACTGGTTGATAATTCGTGGTTAAAGGGATGCAAAAGAAAGTGTACACTAGAATTCCTAAGAAATGATGAAATTAGTGTGAATTTTCCATTGTTCTTTTAAGTCATGTTTTAACATATATCTGATTCCAAAGTCTCTTATCGAAGAAATTTACTCTTAATGGAGTTTCTCATACAGATGAACAAATAAAAATAAAGAAACCATATCAACTTCATTTAACAATTTTCATCATAGCTCACGTCTATTTTATTTCTTGAGAATGTTCCGCTTTTAGACTGCAGGGCTGAATAATCATCAAAGATAAATGAAAAAAATGAAATCTGTGTATATAAAATGGTGGAATCTGTTTCTTTTTTTCTTTCTATTTAATCTTTGGAAGACATGAAATGATAATATTAGCATCAGACTCTCAGTTTTTTCATTAATCATTTAAAAGGAAAATCTAGGGTGAGAGACCAAAGCATATGTTTGAATATCATAGAGTGGTATGAATCAGAGTCCTTATTCTGTTCCCATGTGCAATAACAATCAGATGATAGTTGCTTAAATGATACTGTTGATAATAATTAGTATTTCTCTTGTGCCCTTCATCAATAAATCATAGTACTTTGAAACATTAGCTCAACAGTCATTTTGAAATTTTGATGAAAAAGTAACATGGTAAGTAATTATATATATTTTTTAATTTTTTATTTTTTGTAATTATATTTTCTTACAACACAAAAAGAAATTCAGGTACATAGAGGTTAGATTTGTTATTGCCAACAATGAAATTAGTCCATATTAGAGTCTATGACAGGTGTTGGCCAAGCCTGCTGCCTGTTTTTGTAAATAAAATTTATTAGAACATGGTCACGCCCATTTCTTTACATATTGTGTATAGCTGATTTCAAATAATAGAATTGAGTAGTTGCAACAAGCACTGTACTCATATGACCACAAGGCTAAAGCACTTATATTATCAGGCTTTTTACAGAAAAAGTTTGCCGACTCCTGGCCTATAGCAATCCCCACTTTTTATACTGGAGGAAGCTGAGACCCAGAGAGGTTATATATTTATTGAATATTATTGAATATACATGACTTACTCAGATCACTAATGACAAACGTGAGACTGAAATGCCTACCACCTATTCCTTGGGACAGTCCTTACTTCTGTTGCCTCAATGGAAACATCACCTTGGGAGGATGATCTGAATGAAGCCTTTTAAATCTTTCAAATTATGAGGCCACTTTGAGAAAAAATGCCTAGGAACAAATGGTCGTTTTTCTTAATAGGACCAGAACCAGAAAGTGAATGAGTCAAGTCTTTGGAGGGAGAGTTAATTCAAACCACCACAGAGTATCAGACAATAAATCTTCATTCTTTGCTTCTTCCAGTGGTGTTAGCTAATGTGCTGAAAGGGAGCCTGTAGTCCTGAGGAAATTCATTTTCTAGAGTAGGTAAGTCATAAGATGGTTCTGAGTGAGTCCTCTGCAAGGCATGACCTGATTTCAGCCATCAGGGGCCCTACCGGCAGGTGTCTGATTGTGAAGGCAGTGGAGTGGACATGCTGCTACAAGTATGACTCTGCCAGTCTTTGATGGAGACCTGAGAGCCCTCACAAACCCTTCCATAATTAAATTATTTATATTACATAAAGGGAAAATGGTTTTTGAAGAACATAAAATTGTCTTCCTTCTTAGAGATGGGATCGTTCCTCCTAAAACTAACTCTGATTTGCTCGTTTTCTTAAGTGCTTTAGGAATTTCCTGTTGATTTGAATCTATTTCTTCATAATTACTACCTCTTTTGTTTATACTAAACATACATTTAATTTTATACCTTTTTATCTCCTTAGTGATCCTTATGATGAATGTGGAAGTAAGAAGGTCAGGAAGATTGTAAAACCCAGAGCAGTGGTTCTCAAAATGTGCTCAGTAGCAGCATCACCTGGGAATTTGTTAGAGATGCAAATTCTCGTGTCCCACCCTGGCCCAACTGAATCGGGAACGGTGGTTTCACAAGCTCTCAGGTGAATTTGCTGCCTACTCAAGTGTGAGGACCGTTGACCGAGACCGTGGTGTAGTCCTGAGCAAAGCCCTTGCCTTCCGGCACCTTGCCCTACACCCCTTTCCCTTTTGCCACACAACACAGGCATCCTTTTGGGTCACAGAGTAAGGCTTTGTTTGACGAGAACTCTGACATCTCTTCTTTTCCTTTGTCGTATTTTCACACTTAATGATGATATCTGTATTTGTTTACTTGTGTAACATTGACTGTCTTCTTAAACAGAATAACATTTAAGAGAGCAGAAGTCCTATCAGTCTCATTCACTCCTGGTGTCCTTAGCATCTGACATAGTAACCAGCACAGAGGAGGTGGCTCCTGATACACATTTACTGGAGGAATTAATGAAAGCATTGTCTTTGTCATAGTCAGAGTTGCCAGGAAACCAACCAAGAAGATACTCACGGTAGGACGATGTGATTCCAGAAATCTGCAGAGCTAGTACTGCTGCCATTTGCAGCCTCTCTGTTTCCCCATGACCAGATATGCTGCTTGTTCAGATTCTAGCAGTCTAGGAGAACACAGGGGCAAATTTGCTTTTTTGTCCACATGGCACACATAGAGCCTATACTTACAATTTCCTTTAGTTTTCCCTCTTTTTTTATTTGACCGATTCCGATAGCATAGATTCCATCATGAGGTGGTTTTGCGATGAAATAACTACACAATTCTAATTATAAATAGTATCTTTTGAAAATACCTGCATTTTGGAAGCAACTGGTATTTACGTTGTTGCATTTTGGCTGAGTGTGTAATAAATGTCTGTGCTTGGCTTGCATTACTTGACATCTTAGCAGGGCTTCACAGGACACTGTCTATACCTCCTTTTTCCTATGTGATCAATAGGAAATAACAGTGTAAATCAATTCTGGGTAATAATGTAAATAGGCTCTCCAAGGCAATTCCCGCTGTGAAATAAGTAGTTAGCTGTGACACTGGCATTAACCACAGTGGGGGTAATCAGACTTTGGATGTGTTTAATCAGAGTTATAAGCTAAGATTTAAAAGAGAGTTACTGTTGTGCAGGGATAATAATTTCCAGGATTTAGAAGATGGATATTTGAAGGTGTTCTCATAAATTAAAGTCCCCAGAATTGCTTTGAGTAATTTACGAAGCTTTGAGGTCAGGCACAAGCAAACAGGAAAGGTTAATCTCAGAGCCACGGTAGTTAATGTGCAGGAATTGCAGAATACATTTATTGAAATAAGTAGTTAATACTGAGTTAAATGAAGATTTTCTGGCCAGCACTAAAATGTTCCTTGAACTATTACTACCACATATGATTTGATTCAAAAGTGGGCAACACAGAACAATTTGTAAATGTATTAATTCTCCTTGTAATTAAGCACTAATCTCAAAGATTAAATAGTAGATCACTTTATGGCTTGATTAGATGTGTTTCCAGTTGAAAACATTGATGCATCGAAGCTCTGTACTGTAGAATAAAAGATTGACTCTGAGTCAAGAATACTATATGTGAAGCTAGAAGGTCTAAGAAGAAGTCCTGAATGGAGGACATTCTAATTGTTTTGTAAAGTCCCTTAACCTCTGAGCCTGAGTTTCCCCATCATGATTATCTGGGGGTAGTAATATCTACCTCAGGTGAATTTGTTAGGGAACATACACTGAACAACTCTTTAGTTCTGTAACACATCATATAGATACAGGGCTCTATTATTATTTGAAAATACTTCACATACCTCATTTACTTATTCAACTAGTGTTTATTGAGTGCTTACTCTGAGTTAGTGTGCCCTTTTAGAGTGTAGAAGACGATAGTGAAGAAGACAGCTAAGGTTCCAGTCCTCCTAGATCTGAGGTTCTAGCAAAGAAAGGCAGATAATCATATTCACGTAAAAGCAGAGAACCTCAGATAATGGCAAAGGCTACAGGGAAAATAAAGTGTGACAGTAAAATGGAGAGGGAGGGGGCTACTTTTTCTAGGTGGTCAGGCAAGGCCTCCCAAAGAGATGATATTTGAGCTGAGAACTATACTACTATCTGGAAGAAATTCATTGCCGGAGGGGTGAAAGCACTTTACCACTGGGTTAAAAAGGAAAGTCACCTCTTCTGTTGTGGAAAACGAGTTGGCCATGAATTTTTCAATTGTTCTTCTTGCTACAAATATTCTATTTTAGTTCTGACATATGTATAATTTTAATTTTAGTCTATTTTTTGGAGATAATAGAGGTAATACTGCTGCGCCTGGAGTTGACAGGAATTTTAACAATCTCCTCATCTGACTTCCTAATTTTACAGTTAAGGAAACTGAGGCCCAGAAAGATTATTTAATTCTCCCCGTATGGTTGTATGGTAAAGGATAGAACCAAGACTAGAGCCTGGGTGTCTTGACTCACAGTATGGTGTTCTTTCTGTTAAAATGTACGGCCTTTTCTGGAGTCTCTTTGATCATACTCTCTTATAGGAATATTGTGGCAATTTAATAAACTGTTAAGTGAGATGATGTACATGAATATATTTTTGAAATTTCTTATTTCATATAGCACTTTATTATTGATAGTAATTTTAGATGAGTTACATATAAATTAATTATGACACCAGGAACTGTACTAGTAAAGTTTATGTCAGTAATCCATTTGAACATATGCAGCAGTGACTGCTGTCTGACAAAATGTGGAAGTTACAGATAGCAATTAGGAAAAATCCTATACCATTCTCAAGATTCAGCCATTCGTCTCTGCTTTCTTCTAATATTGTGTCCTCATAGAAAAGGGAAACTCTGCAAAAGTAATTTTGATAATTTCAGATGGCCACTTTATTGATTTGAAAGATATGTCCACAAGTTCTTTGATATTTTTCCCCCCGAAGTAGAGTTCAGTTCCCCTCCCTTTGCGTCTGACCTGAATGTAATGACTCCCTTTTAGTGGATAGAATATGTCAGAGTAATGGAATTACGGAGCTTAGGTTACAGAAAGACTAGAGCTTCCATTTTCGGTGCCTTCTCTTGCTACCGTAAAAACATTACCACAAACTTGAAAGCTTAAAACAGCAATTTATTCTTTCACAGTTTTGGAGGTCAGGGGTCTGAAATCGAGGTGTCAGCAGGGCTCTACTCCTTCTGAAATCTCTCTGGGAAAACCCACCCTTGCTTCTTCCAGCTTCTGGTGGCCGTAGGTGTTCCTTGGTGTGGCAACATAACTCCAGTCACCGCTTCCGTATTCACACGGCCATCTTCTCTGTGCCTCTCTGTGTCTTTTCCCTTTTTCTTCTCTTATGAAGATACTTGTCATTGGATTTAGGACTCACCCTAATCCAGAATGATCTCAAGGTCTTGAGATCCATAACTTAATTATATCTGCAATGACCCTTTTTCAAAATAAATTCATATTCAGAGGTTCTAGGTCTCAGGACATGGACATAACTTTGGGGGGTGGGGGAGTGTCATCATTCAACCCACTACACACTCTCTCTAGGTGAAGTCAGCTTCCATGTCACGAGGCAGCCCTGAGACGAGGAAACCTGCACCATGCTATGAGGGACTCAGACAACCTCTGAAGAGGCTCATAATGGTGAGGAATTGAAGCCTGCCTGCCACAGTATGAGTGAGCTCAGAACTGGATTTTCTGAGATCCGCCGACAACCATGCAGTGAGCTTGGGAGCACATCCTCCAGTCCCAGCCAAGCTTTGCACCATCTGCAGCCCTGGTGGCAGCTTAACTGCTGCTTTATAAAGACCCTGAGGCAACCACCCAGTTAAGCCATTGTTGAGCTCCTAACCTGCAGAAACTGTGAGATAATAAATGTTTGTTATTTTACGTTTGGGATATTTGTTATGCAGCAATAGCAATAATACAGCACTTGTAGCCATGAACTTTATTAAGCAGTGTAAGGAGCCCACTGACAGACTGGTTGGTGTCTATCACATTTTCTCAGCATATGACTTTCCAGGCTGAGAGACAGGCCTCAATGCAAGGTGAAAGCAAAATAGAATTTGTGGTAATGTTATACTTCATCAGTGATCTTAAAATAAAAAAATGCAACCGCACTCCTTCACCATACCTCTGTTGTAGACAACATACTAGAGTGAAAGAACTGTTAGGAATGGAAACTTCTGTAATTTTAAATTGAAAAAAAAGGAAAATATTAGTTGATTAGGGTCAAGCAGATCCCAAAGTCCAGCTTACAAAAGAAATATTGGGAGGAAAACAACACAAACCAAAACACATAATTGGGTATTAGTGTTTACCTGATACACCTTTAAGCTTATTTTCAGTCTTTGCGCCTGCCACTCACATGCTCTTCAGTGATAGGAATCGCTGTTTTCATTTTGAGGGGGAAACATTAATTCGGTTTCTATCCTGTGTTGACGCTGGAGCTAAGGAAGCAGAGGTAACTTCCTATTTACCTTTGTAGCAGTGCCCTTCTGAATCTGTTTGCTCTTCTAGATGGTGTGTTTCCCATTAGCTCCTTCGTTTTTCAGAACCACCTAGAGTTTGTCTATTTCTAATCACATGCTATTTGTGAAATCCCTATAATTTCCTAAGGCCTTCAGAAGCTTTCCTCTTCCTACCTGTGACATTTTGAGGAAAGATTTATTCTTCCTCTGTGTTTATTCTGCTTAGTGAAGATCATCAGAAACAACCTTAACTGCATGTTTGCAAATTCTCTTTCATATTCTGCCTGCCACTGTATTTTGAATTCAGTTGTCCATTTGAAGGTGTGTGGAGAGCAAAGGACTGTCTTAGAAATCACTTCCATTCACACTCGGTTTTTGTTTTCTTTCCTCACAGCACATAATGCCAAACTATTGTCTTTCCTTATGTGGATAGATGATTTTGTTCCTGTTTTAATATGACTCCTATACTTAGGTGTGTGATATACATACACATATATACATATGTGGCATTAGAAGCATATTTTTATTAGGCTGAGCACAGATTTCCTTCTGCATTTTAATAAGCTTTATGGGTATGAAATCCAGGCTTCCCCCCCCACACACACACTTTGTGGAGACATTTGGGAGAGAGCATTCTGGGAGAGTTTGTGTTTGGGGGTGTCTTTGTGGAACTGGGATGGAGGGCCCTAAGGATCTCCCAGGAAACATACTGAGAGGTAACTGGAGGGCAAGCAGAGGAAGCTAACTGCTGTTCTGTGCAGGCTAGCAGTCCTGGGCTTTCTTCCTCCATGTGTCTAGGACATAGCCTGCCTATTGTTTTAAAATTAATGAAAAATATCTTGGTTATCTTTCTCCTAATAGTATCCACTGCCTGAATAGTAGGGTGGATGTGAAGAATGATGAGAGATCGAGAAACTCCACATTAAGTGTATCTATCAAGAATGGTCAGGCCTCTATATGCACAATATTGTGTAGTTATGAGGTTGATCTGTACAGCCATGCACATAGAGGGAGGTGAAATTTAGAGAACTACACATCCCAAAAGAGTTAATATTTCAAACATTTCCTTACATTCTCTGTTGCCTGCAATAGTGGTGTTTCTCCACATACCAAATTAACTGGTTGTCATGGGCACCAAACCTGTTACCTAAAACAGTTTAATATCACAGTCCAAGCAACATCCTGTTTTGAGATTAACCATCACAAGACATTTTTTCCCTCTTGTTTTATTTTTTTGCCACTCCATTCAGAAATGCTGGAATCAATATTTTAAAGCCTATATGTGAGATGTTTCTGTTAATTGTTCCCCATGGTTTTTAACAATTTTTTATTCATCACCGTGAATGAGGACATACATTTGGGTGCAATGGAGCTTTTGGTAAGAATCTTACAATTACAACACAACATTTTAAAGCTGAAAAAATCTAGAAATCACGCTTTTAGCCACTGAAGCCACTTTCTCCATTAAGAGCTGGGCAAAGGTTTTTTTTTTAATCCTGTTGTTTAAGACTCTATACTTTTAATCTAACACTCTGTCTGGTACATAGTAGGAAATGAGAAGTGTTTCATTCTCAGCAAACATTGATCGGTTCCTGAAATACGTACCAGGGGCTTTGCGTATCTTTTAGAAAAGAATGAAATACAAGATAGACAGGGACCCCACCCTCATGGAGTTGAATTGAAGTGACTTGTCTGAGATCACACAGATGAAATTTAACTAATGAAACCTTGCCAAGAACCCGAATTGTCAGATTCTCAGTCTATGGTCCTTTCTTCTTTATTCATGGAGATTTTATTTGGGAGATCGGATAATGAAAATACTTGGTGATGTTGGCCTTTTTCCCTCATGCTTCCATGTGGTTTTACTATGCAGTGACGAGTGGAAATGGTCAGCAGATTCTGTCACATCTGTGTCCCGGGATATAGAGGGGGGGCATGGCACGCCTCTCTCTGTCTAGTATAGTAAACAATTCAGGAAAACCGTATTCTAACCTGGCTCAGAGCACAGGCTTTTCTTGACTGGGATGTGGTATAACAGCTGCCTGACATTTTCTAATGACACATAGAGCACATTCCTATAATCCCCATGAAAGAGTCTTATGCTTCACATTATTTAACAATAAGCATACAGGGATTTGTAAACATTTTTTTCAATAATATAATTTGATATTCCTGTTTTAAAAAGGAAAAAAAAAAGAAATCTCTAGTTCCTAAATTAGAATGTCAAACATGCATTGTTATACAATATGGAAGCCAATTAAATGTAGACTAATTCATTACATATGTTTTTTATTCTGCTTATTTTCCTTAGTTGTGCCCTCTAAAAATAAGATTGATGTATATCTGTCAAAGCATCTGTGCCAAGTTATATTTCCCAGACATAAAACACATGGGTAGAGAGTTCTGGTGGAATCCTTGCCTTGTTTATTATCTAGTGTTATGGTCTCTCTACTTTTTTTGTTTCTTTTTACTCTTTTTTTTTCTTAGTACTTTGTAACTACCTCAAATTTTTGTTAAGTTATTTGACTGAGTTGTGGCATAATCCATTTTAGATAGAATTTGAAACTTCCTGAAGTCAGAATCATTTGATTAGGCATATTTAAATGAGTGTTCGTCCTGTCTGGAACTTCCTTTCCATTGATATCCCCTTCCCATAAAATAGTTAAGAACACGGACATTGAAGCCCAACATTTTGGGCTCAAATTCAGACTCTGGATTTGGGCAAGTTATGAAATTTCTTTGTGCCTCATGTTGCCAATTGGAAATGAGGGTAAGAATAGCTCTACCCTCACAGAAATGTTGGAGATTATGAATTAATGTCTCTGTAGCATTCAGTATACTGTCTACTTTCTAGTAAATGCTTTATAAGGTTAGTTGTTTTTCAGTAAGGTCATTCCAACCACCGTATCTAAAAATGTCATCCCATTACTCTATCCTCTTGCCCTGCTTTAGTTTATGTCACAGTCTTTATCATCATCTGATATTATATTTTATGTATTTATTGGTTCATTTACTCCTTCCACTAGAATGTAATCTTCATGAAAGCAGGGACTTTGTTCACAGCTCTATCTACCAATCCTAGGAAGGTATTCAAAACCATTTGTTAATGAACAAACGCATGTGCACTTGAAGTTTAATGACATATAAATGTTAGCAGAATTACTGGAAAATAAGCCTAAGAGGACATTTAGTTTCATGTTCTCTCTGTTCATTTGGGTCTTCCAGTAACTTGGCTGGTTGTTATAAAGAAGCCAGGAAAATAGCATCTGTATGAGAAGGTCAGACCATATTTGACAATTGGTATATCTACCAAGAATGTTTTAGGTGTGCTGTACATCTTTTTTCCTATTTTTAAAAACTCTGTAGTTTAATTAGTAGTGTCAGAATGAAATAAAACAAAGAGGAAGAGGTTTAAAAAACATTAATGACCTGGGAACTATGTCCTGACTTGCTTAACTTAAGCCAGGGAATTGATAGTGAAGTCTTTTCCCATTGATTTAGAGTCTGTGTTCAGAGATGGTTTCCAAGCTCAATTTATTGTTAAACCTCATTAAAATAAAAGTGATCATTTTATGGGTTTGAAATGTGTTATGACTGACTTTCTGATTGAGACTGCTAGCCCCAGTGCTTACAACTTACATGTAAATGTGTGAAAAGGGGAAATATTGATGTTTATTTCCTCTGTGTTCAAACTGTTCAGACTTTATGGGAAATAATAAAGCTTTACAACTTGTTCTTCACAAATAGGATGCTAGAGACTTGCCGCCAACACGAGAAACCTATTTATTATTTTGTGTCAGAGTGATCTGAGCCATCTCCCCGTTTATAGATCCCAGAGCTAATTGTTACTTGGGGTCAAGAAGGAAATAGCATGATAGTCAGTGGTTAGAGAATATTAATTTGACAAATAAAATTTCCTTTTACTGCAAGGAAGATAGTTACCTGACCACTGGGCAATATAGCAGTGTTCCCTGTTAACCCTAATTTTGCCAGATGGGGTCAATGTACAACCCACCCCATCAGGCCTGTAGGACTTCTTGACATAAAGGTTTAAAAATATAGTTACGCTTTCTTGCTTAAGAATCATTTCTGCTTCCAGCACTTGTAGTTTCAGCACTGGTCCTGAGAGCCCTGCATTAGGTAGGTGGAAAAAAAGTTGAGGTGATGAGGGGAAGAAAGAAAAACATATAGTTTTCATACTAGTGTCTGCCCCACCCACCTTTGCAAGAATTGCATAGATATACAGGTATCCCCCCACCTGTTTCCCCCCAAGTCCACAGAAAAACTGAGGAATATCTAGTGGGGACACTCCTTTAGCACCACTCACACTGAATGTGTGCACACGCTGGTGAAGGCATTTAAGCCAGCCCTTTATGCTTTTATATCCCCCTACTTTAAAGAACCAGTGTCTCAATTGCCCATTCTGCTTCTCTACTAAACTATTATTCTGAGGAAAACACCTCTCTGCCCATTGTTGCACATTGTAGTCTATAAAGTGTGTTCCTAGGTCTGAAGACATGTGGCTCAGTGATCCAAATTTGTATACACTGTCTTTTGTTCCAGCTCTTTTATAGTACTGCTCTTAGCATTTTCACCTACCATTAAGTGAGCCAAACCCAGTGAGGAGTAAGAGTCCATTCCCATCAAGACCTACTTGTAGCCCCCTTTGCGTCTACCTGCTTCAGTCTCACTTGCCAGCTCTGTTCAGGGCCTTCCCCTAGGGAATCTGCCATATAGCCATCTGCAGTTTCTGTCTCTTGTTGGCAGGCAGACAGTTCTTATTGGCATTTTGTGTCTTAGAGGTTGCAAGAGGAATATGTCTAAATTCAGCCCATCTCTGGATTGCTGTCGTACCGTCATTTCCACTAATTTCATGGAGCTCAGTGGCCACCGTAAGCGAGTACACAAGGAAATCTGCTTGTTAATTCAGAACATGTTCGGAACCTGGAGGGGGATTCTGCTGATGAGCACTGATGTGCCCTACTTTCACGCACCCTTCAAGTTCCCATAGTGATTTCCACAGGAACATGCGCCCTATGGGCATCACTTTAAAAGGTTGTGTTTCCATTGTCCTCCTGCCGGACCACATGGCCAAGCCTTTGGCTACTGCCCATGAGTCAGTACAAAGTGAAACGTAGGCGCTTTCATCCTTAAACAGCATGTAGATCAGCCCTCCGCGCTGATTTGTTTTTACCTTCTTCTGTCAGAGTGGTGGCTTTCCAGACAGGTCATAGTCTGTCCACCTTGGAACTACTTTCTACAAACCTAGCAGCTCTTTGTTGGTCAGTTGAGGGCTGTTTAGAGGGCACTGTTCAAAAGGTGATAGACTCCAGCTGCTCCTCATGCAGTTCTGAAGATAATCTTAGGGGGAAAGAGGCTCCCTGCTCACAAGTATCTCCCTCCACCTTACATTTCCCCAGTAGCATGATGGAAACTTGTGGAAACCATTTTCATTTTATCAGGGAACTCTTCTGGACACTGCCCTTACCTTTAGAGTGTTTCCCTAACATCATCCGAGACATCGTGGGTATTTCAGGCTTCAAGGTTATTTTATGTCCTTTGGTCATAGGTGTAGTTTCAATTAACATCTAATAATAAGCTAGTAATTTCCTCTTAAAGGGAAATTCTCTAGTCTAGAGTCATAGTAGCTGTTTCACAGAGAATTTGTCCTCATCTGCATTCCAGATTCTAGTCTACACTGTATAAGCTTGGACAATTTTTTTGTTTTGTTCCCATTTAGTATGTCCAGTTAATATTGCTTAAAGAGCAGATCACCATGCCTTCTATTTTATAACACTAGGTAGAAGAGGTGTTCTCCCAAAAGACACAGTGTCCATACCCATAATACATTCAGGTAAAAGACACACAACTACGTCATACAAAACCCATTCAAACATACCAATTCTCCTACAAACTTTCACCTTAATTTCATCAACCCTTACGTTCCTAACTGTAGCTTCCATAGGACTTCATTAACAGATTTTGGTTTTACAATACTAGGTAAGGGAAGTATGAAAACATTCAGGTCTAGGAGAAACAACCTTTTTATATAAAAGCAATTTAAATATTCCAACTTCCATAATCCTATCAACATTCACATTTTTATATTCTCTCAGTCTCATTGTAGTCCACGTCAGGACTTCCACAGTGGGTTTTGATACCACAGTGCTTGTGGTTTCCTTATCAAGGAGTCCTGGTAACTTCTCTTCACCTCCTGACAATTTTACCCACTCATGGATGTAAGTCGTTGGCTCCCCAGCAGACAGCTGAGCCAGGGGACTCAAGCCCTTTTGTCAGGCCTTGTCTTGACTGCTCCTCCTAACTATTGGTCATGTGATTCTAGGTCTGTTTCTCATTGTAATCTTTGCCTTCCAGCTTTCCAAATTCCTACAAACGGGTACATTGACCAGACTTGTTTGGGGCCCTTTAATGTTGGAAGACCAGTAGAGAGTTCCTTTGGTCCACCCAACCTTTAATATCTCCTTATTAAGACCATTGTTTCAACACCATTAGTATCTATTTTATTCATCAAATTTATCTAAAGATTTCCACCCTACTGGCATGAGTCCCTTGACTCTTCCCTTTTTTTTTTTTCCATTTTAGTTTCATGACTATCAATCTTTGCTTTATTCACCCCATTTCTTAATAACCATTTAAAAATGTCCACCTTGGTGGGACATGTCCCTTGACCCTCTGCTTTGTCTCTCTGCATTCTCTTGTTAGTTAATTTAATGTTTTTATTAGCACCTGTAAGACACATGAGAAGAAGCTGAGACAGCAATTTTCGTAAGGCTTCTCCTACTGAAGCTTCATTTTGCAGCAGTAGAGTTACAGGGAGTTTCATCCAAAAGGGGCCCCCTTAACCACAGCATTTACCATGACCTGGGTAATGGGCTTATTTCGTGGGTAAATATCCCAGTAATCATAAAGCCAGTCCCAAATGGCTTGCATATAAAGCATAAAAACTGCTTCTTCTTGGCATTTATGGGGAGAGTTGGACAGTCCCCGCTCTCAGAGTGAAGAGAACTTATAGCAGATTTTATACCGTTCATCATGCTGACTGTTCCCTCAGGAATAACCTACTGTGTGTCTGGATCATACATAGCCATCTGTGATTGTATCATAATGAGCTGTGAGTCCTGTATCAACCCAAACATACTCTTCCATCCTGCAGCATTCGAAACCAAAGACAGTGCCTCTAAATTAACTAAATTAACTCCCCTCACAATCTATTTTAGTAAATGTTCTTCAGAGGCTGATGATGTTGATCCACAGATAAGGCAACTCTTTCACTTTATACCCTCTGGTTTCAGTAGTTCCTTGGATTTGTCCTTCCCCCACATTGATTACTTTCTTGGTGACTAAAGGTACTTTCTGTTGTCCTGGCGTAACTTTTCCCTTTGTAGGCAGCTTTGAGGCTCATGACCAAAACTCAGACTGATCAAAATCTGAGTTTGGTCTAGCATGAAGGCTCAACCCAGAACTTCTTTAAATTTCTTTTTAACTGTTACAAACAATAAACAGAAAGTTGTATGTTTAGCATGCTTATTATTTTGCATTTCCTTATGTATCCAATGAGCCAACTTCTGGACAGTCAGATCTACCACCATTTCTAAATTCAGTTAGTAACTTTTAACTTTATCAAGTGACCACATCACAGCTACAGTTTCATACGATGGGTAACTAGGTAGCCATCCAGTATCAAAGGTTCCTCAATCCCCACCCTTTCATCTTATCTCTTCCCAAAACACGTATTTCTGTGAGTTGGGGCCTGCCTAGCAAAATCCACTTCTGACACCAATTCTGAGCTATTCTTACTCACAACACTTCTCATAACAAATCTCTCTGTATGTGTGTGTGTGTCTTTATCACACCAACCAACTGGATGTCCTACAATTCAGTTCAATTCTGACACTATCTACCATACCTGGAATTAGTGTCATATGCCACGATTAAAGGGCTGAGTCCCACAAACTGCCCTTGTTTCAGATGCCGGTCAAAATCCCAGTTGTCACCAGAACTTCTCACTCACTAGCTGTCAATTGAGGGTTTCCATACCCCCTGCCTCGGGTTTGATAATTTGCTAGAATGCCTCACAAAACTCAGGGAGACACTTTGCCTACTATTACTGGTTTATTTTAAAGGCTACAACTCAGGAACAGTAAAATGGAAGAACTGCAGACAGTAAGGTATGGGGATTCATGGAGCTTCTATGCCCTCTCTGGGCACACCACACTCCAAGTACCTGATGTGTTCAACCTGGAAGCTCTCCAAACCCCATTGTGTAGGGATTTATTATGTAGGTTTGATTGATTATATCATTGACCATTGGTGATTAACTCAATGTCTATCCCCTTTTTCTCCTCTCCAGAAGTCAGTGGTGGAGCTAGAAGTTTCCAAACCTCTACTGTAGTTCCTCTGGCAACCAGCTCCCATCAGGGAGGTATCTAAGAGCCCACCTAGAGTCACTTCATTAGCATGAACTCAGGTATAGTTAAAAGGGAGTGTTGTAAATAATAAAAGATACTCCTATCACTCAAGAAATTCTAGGGGCTTTAGAAGGTGTCAGGAACTTAGTACAAAAAGCAGACATATATATTTGTAATTGTGTTACAATAATCAATCTCACAACTTGAACTATATTTATGCAGAAATATTCTTAAGTACATGTAATATATATCCCCATACCTACATGAAAACTAGTTTCTTTTCCACAAATAACCCAGTTTCACCCGAGAACTTTAAATCTAGAAGTTGGAATTAATGTCTTCTTATATCAAAAGAACATTATGAGATTCTTTGAGAAATGAGATTTAATCATGACTTTTTTGTATGTGTAATATAAATTCATACACTGTAGTTTGAAGAAAATTCATTTTTAGCATCTTATATTTATGTAAGTTTCCTAGACACTATTTTAAAACAAGATTTCACAAAGCATTAGATTTCATGATATTGTAAACTGAGTTTTATAGAACTATTTAAAAATTTAAATAATAGACCTTTTAGACCATAATTGAGTATCTAGCATAAGGTAAAACAAAAGTTCCAGTTGTGAAGCTGAATATCACTCAACTGTTCAATTATTCTTAGATATAGATGAGTAAGCTTGTTGCTTTATAGTTAGACCATATGGTATTTATTTATTTTTCTATGATAGATGTGCCAGATAGCCAAAACCTTTGCTTAGTATCTTGGGGTGGTGGAAGAGGGATCTGTGAGCTGTGCACTTATTTTATGCCATTTTATCCACGTGTTGTACAAATCTATTTAAGTAGGGGAACTAAATTGCTTACAGTAGTATAATACATTTCCCTCAGTGAAAATTGGTACATTTTGATGTATGCTGATTTGGGTCTGATACAGTCATGATCTACATACTAAACATATACATTTAGCTTTCAAAACAGAAGCTAACACTGCTGGAGCTGGGGGAGTGAGTGAGTTCTCCAAAACAATCTCTTTCACCCTCTGTGGAGAAAGGACTTATCATTGATGGTCTAGAGAGTCTGTTGTCTCAAACCTCAGGGTAGGCTTTCCAAGGAATAAAAGTAGGTTCTGTAGCATGGCAAAAGTTTGAGACCCTGACTCATCTTTCTTACTTCCATCCCATGAGAGAATATCTGTAGTTATGAAACTTACTGTTGAAAAAATGAGCAGTAAATGTATGAAACACTGATGTTTAAAAGTGTACAAAATACAAATAGAAAGCAGTGTTGTTAATTTTAGCTTTGCAATGGACAAAACTAAAAGCACACAACTAATGATTTCTTTAGCCATGGAGCCCTTAGCTTTCTCTTCTGCTATAAGTGTTTCTGTATGTCATTGGTATCTACATATATTTGTAGATACTTTCTGTCGATAATTTTCTGATAATTCAAATAATTTTTACCTGATTATTCACCTTTTTTTTTTTTTTTACTTCAATCCTATCTTGACTATCTGAAACTGAAGACGTTTTTAAGGTCTTATGTGTTCTCCATGTCAACTCCTGAAAGTCTGTATTTCTAAAAAGTGATGTTGGAGTCTTTTAATAATTTAATCCTTCAAGTTTATCTCATAGGTGATGCCACTCGACTGAAAAGTCTTCTTGGTAATCCATTAATTAAACCCTTCTAGCTAGGGCCCAAGAGAGATCTCATGTGCTGAATTGCACTGCACATTAAATGACATTATAATTATGTTTTTAACTTACTGGTCAAATGAATGAATGGGAACTTTACTATTGCAATTCATTTGTATTTTATGCTGTAAAACAAGACTTGGTGCTGTGGATGAAAACTAGTGCAAATTTCTCTTCTTATAATTAATTATAATTTCAATGTATTAAAGGAAGTTTCACTCAGAGGAGTAATACCCTTGTAAAGAAAGTCTAAGGCTGTATATCGAAGCAGTGTACTCACTTCCATATGTCACTGAGATTCGCCTGTGTGGAAGGCCGTGTTCTAGATACTTCTGCAATATTACCTCATTTTTGTTCTCAAAACAACCCTGTGTAGTAGAGTCTGCTTTATCCCTATTTTATACATGAGGAAAATCAGGCACAGAGAGGGTAAATAACTTCCCTGAGATCCCACAGGTAGTAAGGAGAGAGGGAGTATTCAAACTCTTGTAGTCTCTCTCCATAGCTCTGCACTTGTAAACAAGATTTTTATCTCATTCCTGGGCAGGAACTTTTGCTTATGTATGAATTAATTTCATTGATATTGTTTCTCTTTCTTTTTTTTCTATTGTTTTTCTTTCCTTTTTATACGTGAAAGTTGATGATGTTTATATAGGTTTATTTTTTTTAACTTAAAAAATGTTTAAGCTCGGAAAAGAAATGAGAATAATAAATACTTATGCATCGACCACCAAGAATTTAAAAAATATTAACATTTTGGCCTCTTTACTTCCTTTTTTTGTTTTTTTAAATGATAGAGTAAGTCATTTCTGATTAAGTTCTTCTCACCAGTACCATGCCTTCATTTCCTTCTTCCCATTTCTTGCCCAGAGCAACTGCACTTAAGAACCGGATGTAAAAACTTCTAGACTGTATTTTTATATAGAAATATCTATAAACCATATACATTTGGTTTTGTGTGATTAAATGTATATAAAAGGCCTCGTATTATGTAGGCTATACAGATTCTTGACCTTTTCATTCAGCATTGTATTTTTGAAACCTCTCCATATAGTGACCTATCTAGCAATAATTCATTATTAGCTGCTATATTTGATTCTATCTTCTACATATGTCATATTTTATTTGTTTTCCTATCAGCAGATCATTAGATTGTTTCCAATATTCTCCTATTATAAACAATGCTGAAGTGAACATTTTTAGTACATATTGCCTCACATACACACTCCTTCTGAAGTGGGAGTGTGAGATGGGAGGGGCTGTGACAGCAACAAATGGGGAGGGGTCACATCAGGACTACCTGTGAGAACAAAGTAAAGAATCAAGCAAGAACATTTCCTATGGTTATGAGACAATGGTTAATAATAACCATTATGCATACATTGTTTATGAAGTCCCTACAAACACATGTTAGGTTTATGTGAGGTTTAATAACGAGAACTCTGAGCTGAGGTGCAAGAGACCTGGATTTTCTCCCCAGCTGTGTTCTCACCAGCTTTGTGCCATAAAATAACACATTAACACATTTCATTTTTGTCATCTGAAGTACAGGGATTTTCAGTAGTAGATTTTTTCCTAGTGTTTTTTCTAGCACTAGTCTACCTGAGTTAGAGCTACAACATGTTTTCTTCAATGTTAATACACCTCTTCAGCTTTGAACTCCATGATCCCCGGGCCTAAATCTTTAACGTCCTCCAACCTGCTGCCCTGCTGGTGAAGGACAGAAAGAATTTGTCCACCTTGTGCTAGCAGAGCCAAACGCTAAACACCGACAATTGCAGTGGAGAAAGATGGGCTATTTTATTATGAATGTTGCCACCCAGGAGAATGACATCTAATGCTCAAAAGCCTGAACTCCCTGATCCAGGGTTCTGGATGACTTTTAAGGACACAGGGGGAACAGCTATGGGGAAGCACTGGCGGGACAGGTTTGAATTGGAGGACTTTGGAGCTTGGACATTTATGGTAAGGGGTGGCAATGCAGGATCTTCCTGGACAACTGACCCTGTGCTTCTGAAAGGTTTCTGGTACTTAAGTTCCAGTTATATGTCCCAGTCCTTTGGTTCCATGGGGGCGGGAGACACAAAGGGCGAGACTTTGCTCCAGGTCCAGCTGGGGATCAAAGTTCTCTGCACATGCTTCGGCTGCATGACCTGCAGTTTTGGTCTGTTGTTTCTTAAAAGCAACTCAGTATCTCATGAAACAGAATAGGACCATTTTGAGCTGGTTCTGCAGTTAAAATTTCTCCACCCCTGACCATTGTCATCTGAGCTTCCTGTCTCAGAGTATTCTTTCTGGGGAAACCCAAACAAAGATATTCACCTGCTCAAATCCTGTCTGTTCTACGTCTAGCACAAATCCACAGGCTTTGCAGATTCTTCCTGGCTTACTCCAGCTCATGCTTGTAGAGCTGCTCTGGACCCCTATAGCATTTGTCATTTGAGCCAGTTAATGCAAGGTTGCATGTGAATATTCACATTCTTATCTTTTGTATTCCTCCTCCTCCCAATCGTAAGACAAACTACCAAAAGTCAGGAACTTCTTTTGTGTTGCTTTGTTTTTCTTTTTAATGTCACTCAGTGCCCAACATGGAACTAACGCAGAATGTACACATGAAGTAAGTGTGTATTGAATGAATAACTTAGTCTTAATAGGTCCATACCCCCAGGCCTGATTTTGTGGATGTCAGCCACCTCTTCTTTCTTCTTGGATCTCTTTGCCTTTTAATTAACTTCCCATTAGACTTGAGGTTGTTGGTGACTTCCTGAGGGCCTGATGGTCACAAGGTTAGAGACTGGGCCATCCATTTCGTTATAGGGCTAATATAAAGAAATTCTCTAGTCATACTTTCAGACATTTGAGCCAAATTGGCAGAAATAACAGAGAATAAAAATGTGTTGGGAAGTAGCAATTAGAACTTTTTAATTTTTATCTAATGCCTTTAATTCTAAGTTTATCCATCCATAGTTTGTTTTAATGTTATTTTCAAGATTTCATGAGGTTAAAAACAAATTCAAACACTAATGATTCTAAATGTTTGGCTTCAAATATTTTGACTACCTTCACCCCTATGAGACTGAGTCTAGTTTATTCTCTCTCTTCCTCCCCTTCCTTCCTTCCTTCCTTCCTTCCTTCCTTCCTTCCTTCCTTCCTTCCTTCCTTCCTTCCTTCCTTCCTTCCTTCCTTCTTTCCTTCTTTCCTTCTTTCCTTCCCAGAATCAGCCTAATTGAAATAAAAATTGTAAATTGACTTTTTAAATTCTCTGTTTTATTTCCGTTAAATATTTCATATGCTGAAAAATTTGTAGAAGTCAAATGAGTGAAGCTGACAGTTTGTGGTTTTGTTTAGCAAATGACTGTGCCAACATAAAAAACCTCCAAACCTATAGAGAATTTTTATGAGTTTATTTGAGCCAAACTGACAACAATTGCTGCGAAGTAAAATCTCAATGGATTGAGAAAATTCTCCGGAGAATGGCAGTTTTGCATCTTATTTTATATATTAGAATCAAAGGAGAAGACATAAGGAGGGTTACATGAAATCCACTGGTGGTAGATTAAGAGGGCAGGAGAAAGTCAAGTGGGAAATCTCTGGGATTGGATAAAAAGTAAATTGGAGAGACACATGCTTCCTTTACGTTGGTGGGTACAGGATAGTTAATGATTAACATTTTACAGCATGTGAGATGGTATTCTGGGAATAAGACTGAGGAGTTCTGTGGCCTCTTGCTCTGGTGCAGGCCTGTGCCCTGAAGCAGTCGGTAAAAGGAGATTACTCTGCCATTACAAAGGTATATTATCTTAGATACAAAAAGACAATAGACAGGCTCACTTAAGGTAAAGTTGACTTCTGTCTAGGAAGCTACAGCCTAGGACATGACTACCCACAATGACCAGCTTTTAGTTAGAAATTTTAATGTTCAGACCATCTTATGCGGTTATCTTTGGTCTCTGAGTTTGTAGGGCCTGCCATGCTGGCCTCCCCTGATCTTGTCAGGTTTAGTGTGTGCAACCCTCACCCCCTACCCCCACCACTTTTTTTTTTTTTTTTTTTTTTTGTCTACCACTGTTTCCCTTCAACTTAAAAGCTTTCCTTATAGTCTTTACTTTCTCTGTGAAATGAGGACTAGTACTTGTGGCCTCTTCCAAACCTTTCAGTAACTGAGGGCATTATTACTTATTCCATGAATTTGAAAACTGAGGAAATTTGTTTTAACCTCAAATAGTGTAACATTCTACTTATCATTTATTTGAACTGTTTAGTGAGTATTGATTTTGTAAAATATATTCCAAAAAGCTTGTATCCTGGGTTCAGTTCTTTTCAAGCTGCACATAACCTGCTTGGGCAGAAGAGGCCTCTCCTTTCGCTCTGCTTTAATTCTCCCCAAATCGACTTTATCATTGCCATTCCTCCAGTTGTCTTTAAAGTTCTTCGCAGATTATCTCTTTTTCTTGGCAGAAAGCAAGCAGCGGCTAGACTGCAGGGCACAATTGCTGAAAGGTTCCTCTTTCAATTCAGCCCTCATTCTAATTTTAACTTATATGGTGCTACTGTGAAAAAGCTGTTTGCCTGAAATAAGGTGAATAAATAAATGATATCCTACATATGGAGTTCATAAAATAGGATGCAGAAATCTTGCAGCTAGAATTTAGATCCAAGGTATTATTTCTCCTTTGCTTTTTTCCCTTTTTCCCTTTTAGTCTCCCTTTTCTACTTAATGATGTGGATTGATAAAGTTGGCCGGGGTGAAAGGATAGGATATAAGATTTATAAATTGTGTACTCCTCTTTGTTTGAAATATGTGACATTGTAGAATCAAGCGTAATTCCAGTCATTTCCTAAAAGGCTGAGGTGGCAGCCATGTGGAATGAGCCTCCTGACTTTTGTGGAGTCCAGAAGGTTTCACGGATGAGCATTGAGAGGAAGACACTCAGTCGGCTCCTTCTCTGGGACACCCATAGTGATGGGCTCCAATAATTTTGCTGAGGTCTGCTGAATTAAACTAAGTCATGCTGCCTCTACCTATGAAATAATTTGAATAGAATTCTTTGTGTTTTTTTTATACAGTATTGTATCATAACATTTTCACAGAAGAGCCTCAGTGTTCTTTCCGAAGGTTTGGAGGCTGGGACTGTGAAAAATTGGCAGAGAAAAATTGTTACTCTCTCCTGCCTCTTTAGAACACAAAAGCCATTGCTGTCTTGATTTTTTAGTTTTTATTGTAGCTGAGCCCCTCCCAGGGCTATAGAGTTAGTTCCCTCCGTGAGGTTCACCCACCAGAGGCACAAAGATTGGCGTGAGTTCCCCAACTACCTACTTCTGGGAGTATTGCATTCCGACTCAGCAGGATCATTTTTACTTTTGACTGGAACCTTATAACCAAACCACAGGTACTTTAATATGATAGAGAAACAGATCATCACAGCTCTTTGTTCAAACAAGTCATGTGCCCAAATGAGAAGAGAAAAATTAACCTATCATTAACAGTTCACACTTAAGGCAAATATTCAGTTATGTGTTATCTTAAATTTTATATTAAAATAATGCCAGTAATATTTAAATTAATAAAAATTCTCATGTGTCTAACAATGAGAACTTTCCAGTTACATAAAGGCAGTTTAAAGAACTCGCTAGCTTTGGAAACCTTGATTTGATCCTTGTGTTTTCGTCAAACCAGCTGTATGTGGTTAAGAAATTACTGAGCTCTGGATTTCAGTTTCCTCATCTATAAAATACACACAATAATGGAGGCTAATAAATAGGATTGTTCTAAGGATTCTAAGGATTAAATGAGATGACATGTGTGACATTTAGCACAGTGCCGGGAGCTCAGTAAGCACTACCAATATTAGCTAGTAGTAGAATTTTGATCACTTTTCTGTTTATGACATTTAATCTTCCTGACAGCCTTGTAGTGCGATACATACCGAGAAAGCCAAACTTTTCTGTAAAGGGCTAGATAGTCAATATGCTTAGCTTTGCTGACCATACAGATTCTGTTGTAACTACTCAACTCTGCCACTGTAGTGAGAAAGAAGCCAAAGACAGTGTAAATGGATGGGTGTGTCTGTGTTTCAACAAAACTTTATGTACAAAAACAGGTGGCAAGTGGATTTGGCCTGGGGACTGTACTTTGCTGATTCCTGCCAACTCTCTATCTGTTATTAACTGTCATTTTATACATAAGGACATAGGAGCAGATTATTATGAGATTGGCTGTGAGCCCATTGCTAGTTAGCGGTATATGTCAAAGCAATATCCTTTGTTATTAAACGTTTAGTTCAGGACTTCTCTGCAGAACAGTTTATGATGGTCATGTCTTATTTGGTGATCATCTGCGATGTCTGAGAAACAGACTTGTTTGCATTAGGGGTTAGAGTGTGGGGTTCCTGTGGGCAGTCTGCTTTTGCTTTGTTTTACGGCCAAGACTTCAACTTTAAAAATCAAGACAACTTTCTTGCTAGCATTCAAGTCCATCAAAGAAGGAATGGGCAAAAGCAAATGACTCTGTCACTATTAACTAAGGATTAGAAACATAGTACCTCAAAGCCATTTTTAATACTTTACTTTTAATAACACCAAAAGTACATTTTTATACTCAAAATATATCTGTAGGTTCTGTATCTTTAGGAGAAAGGGCTAAAGGATATGGACCAAATACTGAAAAAAAAAAAAAAAAAAAAAAAAGAAAGAAAACACCTGTAATATACTTTTATGAAATAAGTTCTAGGTTTAGAGTTATTTTGGTTCTAAAAGATGTCCCTAGAGAAGGGCATGAAGTCTGTGGCTTGAGCAAAATCTTTTACATATGCTTCTAGGATAAACATCCATACACGCCTTTTCTCTCACACAACCTCTCTCTCTGTCTCTCTCTGTCTCTGTCTCTGTCTCTCTCTCTCTCTGTCTCTCTGTCTCTCTCTCAAACGCACATGCACACACAAACTCACTCATATATGAAGTAAATAGGGTTTGGGGTATCCAAAAGCAGACATCATGCACCAAACTCTCAGTTTACTCTTTAGAGGTTGCTTCAGGCTATGTATTATTCTGATCCACTTTATATGTACTCGTATTTAGATTCAAATTTAATAGACTTGGCATCAAATTTCTCAACCTACTATAAATTAGAGGCAATAAATAGGGAAAAGGGTATTGTTAGTAAAGGGAGACTGACTGCAGCTAGAGGTGACAGCTGACTGAAAAATTATACCATGATACCATATTGAATCAGTTGTTAAGAAAATGTTAACTTGGGGCAGCCGGATGGCTTAGTTGGTTATAGTGCGAGCTCTCAACAACAAGATTGCTGGTTCAATTCCCACGTAGGATGGTGGGCTGCACCCCCTGCAACTAAAGATTGAAAATTGTGACTGGACTTGGAGCTGAGCTGTGCCCTCCACAACTAGATTGAAAGACAACAATTTGGAGCTGATGAGCCCTGGAGAAGCACACTGTTCCCCAATATTCCCCAATAAAATTAAAAACAAAAAAAGAAAATGTTAACTTATATACATTGCACTCTGAATATTTAAACAGAAATAAGCGTGATATCTCTTAGGATTATTTTGCTCTAAAGTCGTTCTAACAATTAGAAGTTTTGACCTTTAGTTTTTAAAATCCAGTTTTCTGAAAAACTCACTCAAGTCTAATACCGCTTTCTGATGTTGGATAAATGTGGAGTTTCCACATATTCATAAATGTTATAATCTAAAATTCATCTTTTAAATAAGAATATTAATTTCTTGTTTTCAAACATATTTCCTAATTGATCAGCTATATTTTTATTTATAAATTTCTTTATGCCAAATAGAATTAGAAATAGCTCTTTACACAGCTGAGTGATCATGGATCTAATGTAAAAAAAACTTAGTGTAGGACAAATCTAAGGACAGCAGCAGTTAGAGGATAATTTACAACTTGATGAAGTCTACTGCCTTGAATACTTCTGAAATGAGTAAGTAAAGAAGACCTTGAATGTGGAAACCAGAGGCTTCAGTTACATTTACTTAACAAAAATGAGTAATATCACAATCAATAGGAAAACACAGCATGTGCTTAGTGCTGGTGATAAAGTCCTGCTCATCTGAAGATGTACTCCCATTTTATCTGATTAGTCTCGGGCTTGTGACAGGCAACAAATATATAATAAGCCCATTTAACTGAATTTTCAAAAAGTGAAGTTTAACGCTTTAAATAGCATTCAAATAAATCAAGCTGTTCACTGTAAGGGTGCAGTAAATATTTGGTTTACAATTTCATCCTGTACAATGGTAAAAAAGATAAGCATGGAACTCATTCTCACATATATAGAATTCCTAAAATAGTTATTGCTTCAATAAATACTCATAAATGAGTAGCTCAAGTCTCCAATTTTAACATTGTTAACTGAGCCTCCCCTTGGGGAAAGTTTAAAACGTAGGTGTCTTTTAACAATGACTCAGAAACAAAGGGTTTCCTTGGCATACTGGGTCTTGTCTCTACCACTTTGGTACACTCCACCTCATTACCATTTTATATCCTGTTGTTCTGTCCATAAGATGCAATTTATTATAGTTTTATGTCTCTTAGTTTTATTTTTATTACCTTTACCTACTCACTCATTAATTCTTACTGCCAGTATTTCTAAATCTTTCTAAATAAATGCATGCAATTGAGCAGGGTCGATGTTTTCCCTAATTAATAATCCACTCTCTCCCTCCACATCTAAGTATGTAATCATTTGTAAAAGTTGAGTCCTGGTACGCTCCTCTCCTAAGGAGTTCTCATTCTCACTGCTGATCAGCTTCTGCCCTTTGTCTGACAGGATTCAATACTAGCACCTCCCAAATGGAGAGGCTCTTCTACCAAGCATATAAGCATATTGGATTAAAATAAAGACAGACAATGCAATCATTTTTATCTTTTTCTAAATTATACCCAAGTTTAGCACTAGGTTGTGAATCCAAGCTGGGATGTGTTTGTACTCTAAGGATTGAGAAAGTTGTTCATATTTCTCTGGAGCAGGTCACATGTTTTCTTCTGGATTTTTGTAATAGATCACCATCTTTGATTTATTGGAGTCTCTTGCTAAAGCATAATTACAACTTCCAGACAATCCTTGGATTTTGAAGTCGATTTCAGCTTTTTCTATATTGAAGAAAAAGAGGAATAAATCATTCTGCATTTTTGTTCTGTAGTTCTTCAGGAATAATTTTCAGTGTTGTTGAAGAAGTTAGAAACACTCAAGTTAATCATTATATCATATAGGTTTTGGAAATGCATGGTGTGTAAATTATTAGTCGTGTTTAAGAAACTCATTTATTTAAATCATTGAAAGATGTCATTAATCCTAAAGACTAAGTGATAGTTTATATATTGCCAAAGACTTTATATATATATATATACGTATATATGTATATCTATCTATCTATCTATCTATCTATATATATATATGTATATGTATATATATGTATATATATATATACATATATATATATATATATATATATATATATATATATATACATATATATAGATATATATAAAAAATTAACCTCCCTGTTATAAATGGGGTCCATATCATCTTAAGATGTCTTTGTCTTTTTCAGTACTGACCTGGTGTTTGTTCGCAAGGCCAATGAACTAAATAGGGGCCTTACCTTTATCTCCGCTCTCTGGCAGCTCTTTTCCCCATTTCTCATAACTCTTCTAACTCCTGCCCTCCACAAGTATTTCCACTTGACTTACAGAAACACTTACATTGTTCTTTTGCCCAAATCCCAGGCATTCCCAGGAGAGCTGTTTTCGCTTTCTGTAGAGCACTTACAGTTTATCTCTGTAAGAGAATAGTTTTGAGTTTGGCACTTAGTCTATTTATTTTTCATTCTAATAGGAATCACTTTGGAGCTAGCTAAGCCACTGTTAGTTGGTTCCTTAAGTGCTGCCCAGACCTCTTCCATCTGTATTAAACACTTACTTTTTCATGTCAGAAGTTTAACAAAACTAGAGAAGATAATTCTTTAAAATAGCAATAATAATGAAAGACTCTAATAATAATGAAAGACTCTAATAGGATTCAGGGAAATTTCACATATATCTTTTCAAGGTTGGGTTGATTTTGCTAAAATTTTGAGGATTTTATCATTTTTTATAATATGCGTCATGAATTAATCAAATATATATCTTTTGGGGTTAGAAATACACATTCATTTAATTTCTACATTTCTGTATGGGGGAATTATTTTCATAAGGGAAGTTATGTGGCTGAATGCCAGTGATATGTAAAAATTAGTATGCATTATTAAAAATAAATTAAATATAGTAGCTAAAGTGGACTTTGTTCTAGGGGTGGTAAGCAGTGCTGGCTTGTGTTCATGTGACATTAAATAGTGCACATCTAAAAAGTGATAGATAGATATTGACAATTGGGACTGGCTGGCATTGTTTGTTTCTTAGAGCACCTCATACATATCGAATGCCCTTCATACCTACATTTCTTAAGTGAATAGTCGATGTTGGCACATTTCAAGAATCTCATATCAAATGGTGCCAATCTTGTTTTGACTATTTTACTGCATCTCAAGTATACAAAGATTACAAATAAACATTACGTTATGGCTTCAGACTTTTCACTGATTCAAATAGATTTTAATGAGAAAGGCCAACTTTTCTTGTTTCTTGGGCATTCACAGACTTTTTGTGAGCTTGAATTGTCAGTATCTCCAAATCTCTCAGCTGTTTTTTTTCTTGATTTCTAATCTTACTCAGTTAGACTGTGGGGGGGAAAATACAATAGGGGGATTAATGGCTCAGTGCAGAAATGTTTGCTTACTGAACAATAGAAAAGGGAATTTTGTAGAAGTTCTTACCCTTCCTGTTTATATTCAGTAATATAGCCAGTATATTGAAAAGGCTGTCCATAGTGGCTGTATTTTTCCAATTGTGATTTCCAAAGTCTTATTGTTAGGTGTTTATCAAGCAAAGAAAGAGAGGGAAAGGTGAAAAGAGAGAAAAAAAAAGAAGAAAAAAATGATAGATTTGAGAAGTCAATGCAGTCACAACAGGGGAATAAAGAAAGGACTAAAAGTGTGTGTGTGTGTGTGTGTGTGTGTGTGTGTGCATGCCTGCACGTGCAAATGCGTGAATGCACATTACAGTAGGGGTGATGAGAAGAGCTGAGGAGATTCACTTTTTTTGAATACTAATTCAGTTCTTTTGAATACTAATTACCAGATAGCTTTCTAAGTGCTTACTTAGACTTGTATCATATCTTTACACGTAGTATGCTGGGTTAGGTATGACTATCAGCATTTTTTAGATGAAGACATAGAACCTTAGAGAAGTGAGGAATTAGCTGAAGATCTTTTAGAACAGAAGTGGGTTGAGCCAGGATGTGAGTCCAGATTGTCACTACAAAGCCTTTTTTCCCCTCATTGATGAAACCACAGTTATTTGAGATTCAGGATTGATCTTTCTGGAAATTTTGCCACATCCATTACTTAGTGGATTTTGCAAATCTGATTAAATGGATTATATGGAGACCTCCAACACCCTTCCCTGCAGACATGGGGAAATGTAGAACATATCTCAGAGCAAATTTCAAGCAATGCTTATTCCCTGAAGACCTACAAATGTACAAAGCATTGTGCAGGTGCTGAGAAAGGCTCAAAGAAATATATGACATGGTTCCTGCCATCAGCACTTTTTTCACTAGATGAAGAAATAAAACATACACATATGAAAAAACGAAGAAAATACTATTATCAATTAATGATTTGGTGTAGAAAGATAAGGCATGATTAGTTGCCAGATGACAAGAAATGCATGTGGAAGAAATTGAGAGATCTGTTTTGGATTGCAGAGGTCTGGGAATTCTTAATAGAAAGCAAGGAAAGTATTTAAGCTGGATAGGGATGGACAGGCAGAATTCAGAAAGTGAGGACAGTGGTGGGAGGTTAATTCAGGCCTGAAAGCAACTGTAGAAGAGGCAAGATGGCAGTAGACAAAGGGTATCCCAAGTAGGTTGAAAGAGACAGACAAACACAGGGAGGTAAGTAAATCATTTTGGACAGAGTAGGGCTTTGGATAGATAGGAAGTGGAGTTGCTACCTAAAAAGTAGTGGTGGTGGGGGATGACCAACCTGTGATTAAAATCTAAGGTGATTTTAAAATTTCTATATTTGAAGTCATCAGTTATTGGAACTGTTACTTATTTTTAAATACCTTTGGCATTGATTTTAAAAAGAAAATGTTACATACTGGTAGAATTATATTCCTAAAGCACTGAGAGATCACTTTAGTGCTTGGGCTATGACTGCGCTTTTTATATTTTTTAGTCTGTTTCACATCCTTCCAACCTAGATGTCTGTAAGCATCCTATCACAGAAACACAGAGAACCTCTGGAGAAAAAATGCTTCTTTCCTGCAAATTGTCCCATCTGCTCAGACATGGCCAAACATTTTGAGCCCTAGGAGAACCAAAACAGGCCAGAATTACTAGTTTTTACAGATTTCAAAGTAAGGCTTAGGGTCCGTGAGTCAAAAGTAACTATTTTTGTTACAGTTTTTAAGTTAAACATAGACAGAGGGTGAGAAAACACAGAAATTACATAACTTGGGATTCAAGTAAAAATAATCCAGCCGAAACTGCATTGTTCAGGATCTTTTTGCCTCTGAAACAGATAAAATGATAATTAGCCAATCAGGATACAGTGTCAATTTGAGAGGAAGGTAATGCAAAACTTTCATAAATCATCCAAACACCGTGAAATCTGTTACATTCTGATTTGCAGCTTGCTCTGTTGCTATGAAAACTCAGTCTCAACAGATCTCTGAACAGACACTACATATTCATGCAATTATGATTGTTTCTGAAAGATGGACTCTGCAATGATAAGAGGGAGTTTTCCTTTAGTCTGCTTAGAGTTTTTCCAAAGGAATACAGTCACATCATAAGAGTCATGCTTTTTTGGAATTACTTTATTGTATCAAAATTTCTCTTTATGATCTAAATAGATGACACATTTTTACATGAGGTGGCAGTTGTCTTGGGACATGTCTCTATGGTGTTTGCTAAATTAAAGCTCATCTCTTCAAGCCCAGTCTTTATTTTGTTGTTTTCAATAGTTGCCTGGCATAATCAAAGACCTTGCTTCATTACCCTGGAGAGGGGGAGCAGAGCTGGTAGGATGATCACAGGGGAGTGAGCAGGCTTCAGCATTTCTTAAAAAGACCATTTCCATTTCATTGGCGAGGGACCCCATACTGTGCTCTAACCAATTCTTAATTCTTTTTGCCATTGGTTCAGAGGGCCAAGCTTTTGTGGGGAGGGATTATTTGTTTCTTTAAAATCCACCATGGTTCATTTCCCTCCCGCCTTTTCCTCTTTCTTTTGTGGCCTGGAACAATACAAGGTTACTGATTCTTCAGTGTCTGACTTACAGAAAATCCATCTATATTTGGAAAAATGTAGTTAAATTTAATACTGCAGCTCGAGGTGAGGTAGAAGTGAAAATGGCTTAACACACGAAGTGGGTAAAGAAATGTGTAATTGAAGCAGTATGATGTTGATGAGGCAGCGTGTGAAGCTGTCAGGAGGCATTACAATATGCTGATGAAGCAGACGAGCTTCCGGGTTCTGCTGTATGCAAATTCTCCCTTATTTTTGGTGGGAGAAAGGAACTTGGCATACTAATTGACTTTGGATTTAGAGATACAGGTGAGGCCTTTGCATTTCTGCTTTCTGAAAAGAGTATTGCAGTATGTCCTCAAGCCATTTTTTATCTTGAGTGTCAACTGACAACATAAGAAATGAAAATTCTTAATTTGTTTTAATACTTAAAACAAAAAAAAAAATTATTTTGAGTATTGAGCATCATAAACACTGACTCTAAAAATTCTCATTTAATGTTAACTAAACTGTATATGAAGCCTTCTAGCTTTCTACACTGGATCAGAATAGTTAATTGAATAAAAGTACCATAAAATTTGAAATATAGACTATAAATTATACTGCTTTTATTCTATATTTGGAATTTTACAGTCGTGGGCATAACTGACATGTTTGTTTTCTGGTACTGTCATCCGCAAGTTATCCGGGATGTATCTGTCTGTCTGTCTGTCTGTCTAAATCTCTTCCTTTCATTTGAGGGCTGGCTGTTTGTGTGTTTGGAGGGGTAGGGTAAAACTGGAGGAAGTTGGTAGGAGGAAATATAAATTAATTTTTAAATATCCCTTTCCTTTAAAAAGCTGAAATGATTTTACTACAAATGTGAGCAGGAACATTGTATAAAGTCCCATAATAAAGAAACTTTAAAGTTAAAAAAAGAATAAAAAAAACACCTGAAGTGTTAGGTCTTAAAGTAAACCTTATCAAATGCTATACTTTATCCTTAATTTTTAATCTCCAAGTTCTCAACAGATTGGTGTATTGAATACCTTTCATGTGGTTTCTGGTTAACATTTCCAAACTCTCTTGAGGAATAGTTATTCCTTAACTTAGGAGTGGCTAACCTTTTGCAGAAGGGGGATTAAAATTTTATGGTCCTCCAGATTTAAGATGACCAACAAAGGGATAAGGAAGTGGGCTTTGTGCAGGTGGAGAAAGATTGGAGAGAGGTAGTAGCACTGACGCATGAGACACTGGGATATTGGGAGCTGATTTTCAGTTACTTACCTGGTTTGCTGGAAAGCCAGGGAGAGAGAGTCAGCAGGGTACTTTCATGGACTTTGACCTTCTAGAATTAACTGTGGGCTTAGAAGAAGCTAGTTGGAAGCAAGGGAGAAAGAAGACTGATAGACAATGCAGGAAGGAATAATTATTCTCCCTAAACACATGAGATGTGAGCCAAAGATACAGTGAAAGTTTAAATAAAATTTATTACAGTAAAAGACGCATTGCCATTAATCTCCCTCAAAAAAACCCCACTAGCTTCGAATACACTTATCCCATCATTCTTGCCACTTTCTGAAGCAGTCCTGGAAGTCCTCTTTCCTGAGTGTCTTTACTTCATCCTCCATCATGACAACATTCTGTGTCACACATCGCTTCTGGTATGGCAACTTCTGTAAAATAAAAACATTATGGTGTGTCTTTATCCACCTTATTCACTGGATCTGGCACTGTGCAACTTCTGGCTCTTCCCCAAAGTCAAAATGATTCAGGACATCAAGGCAGTCAAGACAGTGCAACCAAAGACACTCATGAAAGAGGACTTCCAGAACTGCTTCAGAAAGTGGCAAGAACAATGGGATAAGTGTGTTTGAAGTGAGGAGGAGTATTTTGAGGGGGATTCATGGCAATGTGTCTTTTACTAAAGTTTTATTTTATTTTATTTAAACATTCACCATATTGTTTGATCACACCTTGTAGTACAAGATGGTGCATAACGAGTACATATGGGGAGAGAGAGAGAGACATGACATGAGGACTCGGTATTAGAAGATACAGTATGGTGCATGGTGTATCTGGTTCAAACATCGGTGGAAAGACTGTGAGCCAGAGAGAGAAGCTGGTCAATGAACAGGTATCTCTTAGCCTCCGCCTTATCCAGTGGCTCAGAATCCCCAAAACTCACATACAGTTTGTTCACAGAAATCCAACCTGGCTGTGCTTTTGAGTCTGATGAAAAGAGCCAAATATGCAACCTCAGATCTTACCATTCATGGAGTCTGGGTTCTTTTCAATACAAATCAGGATTTCCTGGATGGGAAACTTTGTTTAGGAATTTAATTTAGCAGCCTGAAATAGTCATTTTTGAAGCTTGGCTTTCTAAGAAATAATTACTAGGAACAATTTTTTGTTGTTGTTTGAAAACTTTTCCAGAAAATGTTGGAATAAGTAATGTAGTCATCTGATGAGAACATGGTCTCACCACAGAAAATGAAGGTCAAACTCTAACACGGGTTTCTTTTGTCTAGATTTATTCATTCCCTGTGTCTTTGTTTTCTCTAATTAAAAAAAATATAAATAGTGAGGAAATGAAACCTCTTGTCTAGAATGCTGATATATGTTACTTTAAAAAAGTCTTTGCTTTAAAAAGTCTTTTTATGTTTGAATCTAAGTACTATTCCATATTCCAAAAGAAAAATAAACTCTTACTTCTACCCACTTGAAAATCTCAATTCAGAGTCTTCTTTTGTCTCCTCCCAGTTTTTCCAATAGTCTTGATTTAGTTTAAGAATGTCTGAATTTTCCCTTATTGAATTTACTTATAATCTATCTCCTCACTATATTTCTCTCAAGACTGAGGCAAAGGTGGTGGGAATGGGAATTTTGCAATCATGCGGGGCCTGATTACTAAAAATCTTCTAATTTTTGAGTTGCTCGTACCCATTCATTAAAGAATATCAACAATAAGCAATACATTTAATTAAATTATCTGAAAATGTATACCTCTCTGAAAGGAAAGGAAAGGAAAACAAAACAAAACAAAACAAAACAAAACAAAACAAAACTGCTATAATGCTTCCCCAAATCCCTGGAAATGTTGTGTATCTAAGAGAAAGAAAGGGAGATTGAATTACAGGGGGATATCAAGCTGAAAATAGTACTTTACATTCCTTTGAATTTGAGGCTTATATCTGGTGATGAAAGAACCGCTGTTCTTCAAAGACAGTAACTCTGCCCCCAACATGTACACAACCCACAGCCAAGTCCCACTAGAGCCTCAGACCTTCAGTGGGGAAAAGTAATAGAAAAAGAAATTTGGTTGGTGGGAGAGGGTCGGGATGGAAGGATGTGTGGGCAACCGTGTCCTTCTATGTCTGTAAACAGACCATTTATCTTCCTGAGAAGGACTCCTTACATGGTCTGATTTGAAGATCACTTGAAAGGCAATTGCGTATAATACAAAGTAGAGGGTGTTGTGCTAAAATATCCTCCTTTGGTTGATATTTTTTCTCAAATATGATGACGAATATACAGTGGGAATAATGATATCATACTCGTAAATTTTAGGCCTCAATAAAACTCACAAAGTGTATATAAACTGAATTTATCTTTAGACTAAATTACGGTACTTTTAATCTATTCAGTTAATGTTTCATATGTAGTTATGTTTTGACTAAGCAAGAAATTTTTTGTTAAAGGAAATGAGTAAATTAAAAAATATGTATTTCTTCTTCCTAAGCTCTTGGCGTAGTTGGTTTGGGGACGGTCCCCAACCAACAAGGGCTTTAAGCATTCATCATGAGTAATTTGCAGATTTGGTTGATACAGTTGTCATATCACAGTCATTTCCTTCTTTAGTTAGCATTTTAGCCTAAAGGCAGTAAGTTTATGTTTTTTTTAGCCTGATTCATCTCCCAGCTGCCAAGCAACTTCTTTTAACCACGTTACAAATTGCTGGATGCATCTGCATACACACATAATGAATTGATAAATATTAGATGAAAGATATGTTGCTATAAATTGAAAGTTAAAATTCATGGAGTAAATTAAATTTAGACCCATCTAGAAGGTATGTTTAAAATAAAAGTAGATCTTTCAGTTCTATAAGGAGTGTCTATTGAGGAGAGTACAATTAATCTTGGCTTAAACATGAGAAATGATTTTCTGTTGTCTATTATTTTACTGCATAGATTACTGCAAAAGCCTGTGAGTGATCACACTAAGTGTACTAAATGGAGCTTTCTGAATTGCCTTACTTCAGTAGGTTACTTCCCTATTCAAAATGTTTTCATGGCTTTCTATGTCATTGAGATTTCTAAGCCTGACATTGAAGCCTCTCCTAAATTTAGAGCAAAGTTATCTTCCTAAACTCTTGAAGGTCACCATAGACAATTTGAACCAAGGTAGGCTTTTCCTTTTTACCTCAATGCTCTCCTTTATTCAGTTGCCCTAACCTTGCACTATCTGTCTCTCTAATTTTCTCCTTCTCTTAAGAGTCAGTGTGATAGAAAGAATATAAACTTATGTCCATGACATACCAGAATTCTAAACTGGGCTCTTCTTTTTACTAGCAAGGTAACCTGAGCAAAGCACTTTTCCCCTCTGGGGCTTATTTCCTAACTCTGCATGGATATATCAGGCAGCTACTACCACAATAATGCCGTTTAACAAACAACCACAAAAACTCAGTGGCATAAAATAAACATTTATTTCTCATGAATCTGTGGATTGGCTGGGTTCAGCTCGAGGTACTGGGTTCGGTTTAGGATTTCTCCAAGGGTCTCCCATACTTTGTGAGATCAGTGGGATATAAGGATTATTTTCCTCATGGTAATGATAGAAAGTTCAGCTGTCCACCAAGTCCAGTGCAAGTGTAATTCAAGTTTTTGTCTATACTACTTTGGCCTAAGGAAGCCACATCCCTGGATTGGGAAATACAATCTACCGCTAATGGGAGGAATTGTAATGTCATGGGACTAAAGTTATAGGTAAACGAATGAGGGTGAAGAATTGGGAACATAATGGAATCTCCCACAGTAGTATTATTGGGGGATTCATTCAAGTCATCTAGAGTAGGTTTCTAGCATAGCATGTGGCACAAAGTTACTCAACACATTTGCCTTTCTGTACTTTCTCACCTCCACCTGTTCAAACCTTCCTTCTTCCTTTAGTCTCAAAATAGATGTCATTTTTATTCCCACAAAATCTCCCTTGCTTTCACTTCTAATTAAAATTAACCACTTCTTCCTAAGTACTTAATGCATTGTCTATAATAATTTATTTAAAACCTTTTTCTCTTTTCCAATATTGGGTTGAATCTTAAGCAGATTGTAAAACCCTTGCAGATAATGTTCCATCACAGGAACTTCCTGTGCTTTTTACATAGTATGTAGTCAGTGAATGTTTGCTAGAGGTACATTTGTAATAGATTTTTCTTTGCTTTTTTATTGAAATACATCTGGAGCAGCTGATAGTAAGCTCTTTATCTTCTCATCAATCCTAAATTTTCTTACAAGCTCAAGTAGAACCTAGTTGTCATTTAATAAGCCACATTGGTTCCCAAACCTAGTGAAACAAACGAATCCAACAAAATTATTTTTAAAATACAAAAAATCATATAACATGCTTGTAAAATAACTGGAAATGAAGTTATACATTTCATGAATATAATCTTTTACCTAAACTCTCATATTTCCTTACAGCAAAGGTGATAGGAATAGCTTCAATATATAAATATTTCTTGACAGGTACGTGAGACAACAAAGCAGAAATTACACATAGGAAACGTTATGCCTCCTTATTTCCTTTGTCATTCTTCCTGGTGTTCCTGACAGTCAGACTAGAGAGCTCACAATCCTTGTACATCTCAGTCAAGTTAGTTTGCTGATGCCAGGTTCTTTCTGTCCCTCTGAGTAGCGCTTTCTGCAAAACCATCTCTTTGGGTGATAACAACTGACTTTATCTTCTGCAGAGAAAAGATCCTGTTGTTTAAACTTGGGTATCTCTTACTGGGCTTGTGTAAAAGATGAGGAAGAAAAATAGTTTGCTTTCCTTTCTTCTTGATACATGCAGCATCAAAAGTAAGATTTATTCCTTAAGAACGATGGATATTTTATAGGTCTCAGAAAAATTCAAATGTGTACACTCTTAAGAACCGGTACTCTGTAAAAATGGTGGCACTAAGTGCTACGACTAAGGTAATTATTATTACTTTTTTCAAATGTATGTTTCCTTAATAACCTATATGTAAAGGAAATTTGGTATAGTGGTTGAAGTTTGAGCTCTGGGATCAGACTGATTTGATTTGTGTATCAATTGTTGCCCCTAGTTCCCTGAGCAAGTTGTGTAACTACCTGAAGGCTGTTTTCTCACCTTCAAAATGAAGATGTAGTAATTCCTGTCATTTATTTTACTCATCTTATGTTCTAGATGCTAAGATGCCCATCCGTCAGAATTCCTATGTTTGACTTCTACTCATAGGAAGATAAACAATATATAAAAAACAAGCATGAAAAAGCAGTGGTAACCTTGAAGATAGCATAGTGACTGGGCACTTATTAGGTTTTATAGTTTACAAAGTTCTTAATGAAGAAGATACATTTAATCTGAGACTTAAATAATAAGAAGGCAACCATACAAAGATCTCAGAGAAGAACATTTTAGTCAATGGAAACAGATCTGGTAAAAGCTCTGGGGCAAGAATGAATTTTCTGTATTCAAGAAACAGAAAAAAAAAAAAAAAAATGCCAAGGAGACTTGAGCATTATGATCTAAGGATAAAATCACAGAGATGTTAGAGAAGGAAAGAGTCAGAAACTGTAGAGCCTTGTAAGCAGGGACGGAGGGTTTGGTTTTTGTCCTAAGTATATTGGGAGCCATTGGGAGGTTTAGAGAAGGGAGAACCATGGCTTACTTAATATTTTAAAAATTATTTCTGGAGATAGTCTGTGGAGAATGTAATGTAGAAGGAAACTTGGCAAGAGATTACTGCAATAGCCCAGATGAGAAATGTGCTTAGATGACGTGGTAGTTCTAGATGGGTAGTTTTAGAATATATTTTGGTGGTAAAGTCAACAAAACTTGCTAATAGATTAAATATGAGGAGTGAAAAGCTGGGAAAAGTCAAAAATAAATCCTAGGTTTTTAGCTTGAGCAACTGATGGATGGTGACACCATATCCCGAGATAGGCAACATAGAAGAGAAGCAGGTTTTGGAAAGGACATCAAGAATTTTGTTTTGGCTTTGTTAACATCCTCATTGAAATGAGGATGTTAAATGACACTCAAAGGCATGAATTGGGAGTACAGGAGACCAGTCAGGGATGAAAAATAGAAATTTTAGAGTTGTTGGTACCTAAACACTGGAAATGGGTGAGACCACTTAGGGAGAGAAGGGAAGTGGAAAACAAGATGTGTGCCAGGATGCGTCCCACGGTGTACCAACATCTAGAAGTCTGGCAGAAGAGAGGTCAGCGAAGGACACTGCAAAAGCATGGGCACTGAGGTGGGAGAAAAGCCAGACTATAAAGCCCTTAGTATGCTCATATAGTGGCTTCTCTATAAATGTTAGTATCTTATTTGGGTTTCCTCAGAATACTGAGACATGTAGATTGAGAGGAGATCCCAGCAAGCACTGGTAAGGAGTGGAAAATAAGACAGGGAAAGAAAAGAAGCCGAAGAGCAGTGGCTTATCACACAGGTTACCATTGCGGAAAACTGGAGCTCAATTCTGCTGGTGACTTTTGGGAAACCGAAACATACCTCAGAGTTGTTCCATCCAAGGGATGAAGAATATTTGCCCTCCACCCATGTTTGTCGTTAGCTGATCCCTGCTCCCTGGGGTATTAACTCATGGCATTTTGGCCTGCCTCCAAGATAAAGGAGGGATGCAGATCCTTCTGGTAGAATTGGGTGGGCACCACCAGGTCAGCACTGTTAATGTTACCATGTTCTTTACTTGATTGGCCTTAATCACTTTACCTTTCTTCACCGAAATATGATAAAAACAAAAGATATTCCAAATGGTAAGATTAAATTATTAAAACAAGAAAATTCAGAATTCTTCATTACTGGTGATATGATACTCATATTAATCAACAAGTGAATAATTATCCTTATATTGTTGATCTTAAGTAGAAGTGAGTTTTAAGGCATATTCTTCAGTGCCAAAAACACCAGTAAATGGGACACTATTAAATACGACTGTAGGCGCGTATGACCTCCGTATTTTATATTTTTTGAAATATCAGAATAAAAATTCATATGGTAATATCTTTCTCCCAGAGAGCTCAAAGGTTACATTTGGTGCTTTTCAAGGTAACTTAGACACGTGAAATCACTTGATTCTAACTCCTGGGAGGGTAGTGAGTGAAGTGATCATTGTCACAGGTGAAACTGAATTGTTTTTAAGCTTCTTATCTGAGCAAGTGTCAAATTTGAGACCAAGATTCAGGTTCATTAACATCTGATCTACTTTCCTTTTCTCTCTGCCATAATGGAAATGGTAAAATGCTTACTTGAGCTCACTATGTGCTAGGCACTGCTCTAAGCACTTTACAAAACTTGCTAATTTAATCCTCAAAACAACACAATAATTCAGATAGCATTTGTATCCCCATTTTTTCCACTGAGGACAGAGGTTAAGTAACAGTTTTGTTCATATCTCCTAAGTGCCAAAGCGGGAACTCAAAACAAGGCATTCGGCATTCAAATCACCATGTTACACAGCTGAAGTAACAGGGATGTGTTATGACCTTGACACTGGCTGTATGAATTGCTTGGGCAAATCACACAAGTGATGTGTTTAGCATTTTCTTCATAAATTCATGTTGCTAGGTGTTTTACTAGAGCTTAAAAAACAAAAAAAGTCCCCATGATAGTATTATTTTTAATTGAAAACATTGGAGTATCTTTTCTTTAAATCTCTTTTGTGTGGATTCAAGTGACTATTTTTTTTTTATATATTCTATCATGTTTCCCTGAAAATAAGACCTAGCCAGACCGTCAGCTGTATGCATCTTTTGGAGCACAAATTAATATAAGACCGGCATTATATTATATTACTTTATATAAAACACGGTCTTATTTTACTATAATTTTTGCTCTAAGAGACGCATTACAGCCGATGGTTCGGCTAGGTCTTATTTTCGGGAAACACGGTAATATACAATCTATTAACCATGTGATTTTCTGTTTTGTGAATTCTTGTGCCTTATCATTAGGTGTAAAAATATGCAGTATACCAGTAGATACTTCTACCAATAAACTTCAATTAAAAATCTAGTTAAGAAAGGCCTGCCATTTGTCTTTGTCTGATGTATTTCACTTAGCGCAATACCCTCTAGGTCTATCCATGTTGTCACAAATGGCAAATATGATTTCACTTATATGTAGAATCAGAAAAACAAGATAAACAAAACAGGAACAAATTGATAGTTACCAGATAGAAGGGGAGTTGGGGGAATGGGTGAAAAAGGTGAAGGAATTAAGAAGTACAAATTGCCAGTTATAGAAACAATCACAGGGATGTAAAGTACATCACAGGGAATATAGTCAATATTTTAATTATTATGTGTAGTGTCAGATGGGTACAAGATTATCAGGGTGATCACTTCTTAAGTTATATAAATTTCTAATCACTATGTTGTACACCTGAAACTAATATAATATTGTATGTTAACAATAATTGAAATATTTAAAAAGAAAGGAAGGAAGGAAGGAAGGAAGGAAGGAAGGAAGGAAGGAAGGAAGGAAGAGAAAGAAAGAAAGAAAGAAAGAAAGAAAGAAAGAAAGAAAGAAAGAAAGAAAGAAAGAAAGAAAGAAAGAAAGAAAGAAAGAAAGAAAGGAGGAAAGATCTGTCCCTTGAATACTTTGTGCTTTGGAGAGGAAGCTGTATTGACCCAGATCTTCCCTGAGACTATTCCACAATGTTTAATTTTTATGTGTGCCTTAGAAAGATGTTACTTTATCACTCCCAAATCTAATTTATTTACTTCCTCTTTTGCTATTACCTGTTCACTGTACCAAAAGACTAATCATAATTTCCATAGTAATTTCAAATATGTTACATCACTTGATCTCAGTAACATTTTGATACTGAGTAGATCTATAAGGAGATGACTTTCATAACAAAGGAGAATCTGATATTCCATTTTGTGGGGAAAGGACGCTTTTAGCAGCTCCTTCCCCATATGAAAGAGCTCTCCAGTCCCATTCACCCCTAAGGTATTATGATTACTTCTCCCATGCTACTTCATGTTGGTGACTATTTAAATCCTACTGGAAAGGACCTAAGGGCAATCTTTCCATAGCCCATGAATTTGAAAAATAGGAGGTGCTTAACTTATTGCCCCCAAAATTCTGTTCCCACTTGTATCTATCTTAAAGTAGAGACACAGAAGATATCATGACCCAGTATGTCTTCTCTTATTTAAATCAAGTCCCTATGTCCCAAAAGTTACTACCAGAATTGTATACCTATGTGATTAGTTTTTGTTGTTGTTTTTCTCAGATGGGAGGAAAATGAAGTAGTCTGGTAATTTAAAATTATTTATGGCACTTTCCTGTAATTCTAATCACTTACAGATGTAGCAATTTATATTATTTCAGTGTTAATTTATAAGAGAGTAGAACTTGAGCAGATGAATTAAGCCAAAGTTCTTATAATTTAAACATTATTTTTTTTGAAAGCACTTTAAAAGTAGACTGGCTTAAGTGCTTCCTGTTTGAATTATTATTTTCTTTATTTTTCAGATATCAGTCCTGAGATATGCAATTTTAAATGGCATATATAATAGCCAAAGGTTAAATAGTCAATACGCAAACTTCTTTTAATGTCTGTCTTGTCTGATGGCTGCAGCCAGATTATATTAGAAAAATTTACAGAACATGATAAACTATTTCACTGTTAATGTCTGTATCAGAAATAAACAGAGGTGAGCTGTAGGTAATTTTGGAATCATTTAGAGGTTGATGCTAAGTTCTGTTAAGATTCTGGCTAATATAATCATTTCAGTTTTGTAAAGTTATATTTTTTAACTTGGTTGTTTCATTCATAAATTTTTAATACCACCTGGAATAGAAGAAAAACATAATGAGTTGGTACATTATCATAAGGTTCTGTCGTATCAGATTATTCTCTGTACAGGTAATACATGAGCATAAATAAAGTTATCACAAAGTCTATCACTGTTTTCATACAAGAGACATAAAAGAAATATGTGACTAATAGGTGAAGTGATTTCTAAAAACCTGCAGAAATATTTAGATTAGATTTTAATTCATAGTTACATGAATGTATTTATAGCTGCCACTTAGATAAATTTCTGATGATTTTTGTCTCCTTGGGATTTTCTAATAAAAATGGAAAACAACGTTTAGTTGTGTTTAGTACCACATAGCTGTTCTAACCTTCGTATAGTTTAAAATAAATGGTACAAAAGTACTAGGTAAATTATAAAAACTGTATGAATGTATGAATGTAAACTATCATAATTTTAACAAATGATGTCAATGTCATTGAACATTATAAATTACAATAAAGATATTCTCTAGTAATAGAATTTCCATATAAACATGCTACAGTATATACTTTAAGCCAAGGAACTTCCATTTCTGATGATATGACTGACAAATGTCCTGAAAAATATCACTCCTTAAAAGCACTTAAAATATTTTGTCTAGTGTCTTTCATAACAATTTAAAATAATGGTTGAGCTGGCTTGACAATACAGAAATTACCAACGCCAAAGGACTAAGTGAAGACAGGAACCTGCTGCTGTCCAGTGCTTTCCAGATCCCTGTAACCTGGACAATTCTTGACATCTAGGGGATATAAGAACCAAAGCCTAGTACCCAGGACCCAGGCAAGTTGAAGAGTATCTGTAATCACAAGCTGACCGTCTTATGGATTGTCAACACACATTTACACTCTTTGCCTGAAACCTCCCAAGCTTTAACATAGACAATTAAGACAATTAAATAGTTAAAGATTTTGCTTTCCTTGGTTCAGTCATCAATTCAAATAGAGACTGCAACCAAGAAATCAAGATAAGGCTGAGTGAGACTCAAAAGGGCAGAAATGAAAAAATTAAGAAAGATCACTAAGAGTGAAGACGTGCCATTAGAGGCCAAGGCTAAGATCATCCACACCCTTGTAATCTCAGTTGCTATGTATAGATTTGAAAGTTGGACAGTAAAGAAGGCTGATAGGAAAAATTGGTTCATTTGAAATAAGGTATTGGAGGAGCTCTATAGATACCCTGAACCACCAGAACGACAAACAAGTGGGTCCTAAAACGAACTAAGCCTGAAACATCACTGGAGGCAAAAATGACAAAACTGAAAGTGTCCTGCTTTGGGCACATCATTGAGACTGCAGGGTTCTTTGGAAAAGACAATAATAGAAGGCAGCAGGAAAAGTGTCAGACCAAATATGAGGTGGATTGACTCCATGAAAGGAGCCACAGGAGTGAGTCTCCAGGAGCTGAGCAGGGCTGTTGAGCACAGGACAGTGTGGATGTCACTCATTCATAGAGTTGCCAGGAGCTGGAGCCAACTCAATGGCATGTAACATACAAACAAATCTAATAAAATATGGATTGTATAAATCAATACTAGAGTCTTTTAGTAGGGTTCAAAGATAGATAAACGAATACTGGACACAAGTTGCATATAAGCTGATTGGAGACAATCAGAATTACAGTATTTTTTTTTAAATTAAAGGTTATTTTATTATTCAAGAGAAAGATTTGGATTATGTTTAAACATTGTTTAATTAAGTATGCGTGTTATATTTTCTAAAGTAACCACTAAAAGAGTTAAGTGTCTGTCTCCCAAACAAGTTACAAACCCACACATACACTAATTGCACATCAAGCCATCAAACATTTTGTCTTTCATAATTTCAGGAGCTATTTTCTACCCATCACCTTGTAGGCCTTACTTGAATCCAACAAGAGAAATACAAGAGTTGTCACTGATCAGCCTGGTCATCAAAGTCAGCAAACAAGTCTTAAATTTAACAACACAAAGATGTCATTGAGAGCAGCACTTTAAAGATAATAGACCTTTGCTGACCTACCTGGGAGGAAGCCTGATGTCCTGATTTCTTATAGGTCCTGATAGTGTGGGATTATGCATAAAAATCAGATTTGCCATTATTATGGAGATAATTAACTCTAATTAAAAAAACTTAAAAATAACTTGTCTTAAAATCCACTTTTTAAACAAGATCCACTCTGTTAGAAAACCTATCAGTCTTTCCAATGTCCTACATGGGTCTGACACTATCTCTGTCTTAAATGCGCTCTAAAGGAGAGAGAACTGTAAGTGATATGACATTTATTTAGAAGAAATTAATTTGGAAACCTTAAGATACTGCCATAATTACTTGCTAGGAGTCTCTTAATAGCTATCTGCTTTATGTGTCTCCAATCCCTGTTTGATTTCCTGATGTTCTACAGCGATAATTTTTAAAGTGTGGTAAGGGGAGCTCTGGGGTCCCTAAGCTCTTTCAGGGGGTCTATGAGGTCAACATGATTTTAATAATAATACCAATGCTTTATTTGCTTTTTTCACTCTCATTCTCTTACAGAAGTGTGATGTTTTCCACAAGCTACACGACAGATGATATCTTAACCTATCGAATGCAGAAGCAGATATGCAAATTCAGCTGTCTTCTTTTTAAACTAGACATTAAAGATATTTGCAAAGATTTCAAACAATGCCATTTTTCTCACTAGGTATTTTGTTTCTGAAAGTATAGTTATTTTCCACAATATATGTTATTTATGTTAATCTGTAATGGATTGCCGTTTTTAAATGAATTAAATATATTTAAATTTCTCAGTTTATAATATGGTAAATATTTCTGCATATAAAACACAGAAACAAAAACTCTTAGGTCTTTAATAATTTTTAAGGATGTAAAGTAACAGAAAGGGAATATTTGTAAATCCAGTGATAGTTTGAACAGATATGGGGTTCTTTAGACATGTTGAAGGGACTGTGGCATGAGAAGCATCCACCAGGAAAAATAAAGTCTGCATGTGTTTAGGTGGATGTGTTTCTAGTATTTCTTGGGCAAACTTTGAGACCTATATATCATCTGTAATCTTCAGTAGACTTTCTTTAGGGTAATTAGAGCCCCAAGTGTTTTCGTAGCTCCAACTTTGAACTGTTGTTTTAGGATAGACACCAAATAAATATTAAAGGTCTATTGGGAAGGCAAAGAGCATTTTCAGATTTATGAGGGGGAACAATCAATAGTGTCCCTAAGGTCATGTAAGTCATGAGTAGCACAAGTAGCCTTATGCAAAGTTGACAATATCATGAAATTTAAACCTTTGCTTTGGAATTTTACCAGAAATTAAAGTGGCATTAGAACGGAGAGTCAATATTATAGCCTGTATTTCAGGAAGAATTTGTATGTCTGCTTTGCTTTGTTACTTTACTTTGAGCTCTGAAAATGTTTTTGTTTGTTTGTTTGTTTATTTGTTTTCCCTGAAAACTTGGGTAACCTCCTCACATTCTTCTGCCTTCTGGCTCATTCATTTTTTCTTCCCTTCAATCCTTGATTAAATCTCCGTGGCCCCTAGGAGTTCTTGTTCCTTATACAGCAAGACATGCACTTTGTCCTCTTGTTAGGAATGAATTAATAAGCTTAACTCCCTCTTTGAAGAAGAGTTTAGAATGCTTTTTTTTCAGTGAAAATTAACAGTCAATTACTAAGACTGTCATTTCACCAAGTAGAAGAATAAAAGACATAGCATAGCTGCACTTAAGAATAATTGAAATAAAAATTTAGTTTGTATTATACCACAATGGCTCAATATTTCAGGGGGAAATGTTATGTCTACTTTTTCATGAACCCCAGCCCGTGGTTTATTTATAACAAGACCATTTAACTCACTGCTTTAAAAGAACGTGGGCTGATAGGTCCTTTTTGCGCTGGACTTTAGAGTTGTAGACACTTCCTATTGACCTACAAAATGCACAGTGTTTATCTTTCCTTGGCATTAAATAAGTCCACCAAAGGGCAGTAAGTATAATACTTCTCCAAACTGCATCCTTTAAAACTTTGTATTCCTGTGATAGTTTGCTGGGGCTAGTGGATGAATACATTACAGGTGATTCAGACCGTTTCCCTCAGGCAACCTTTTGGCTTACATGAGTTTTTCATCACAGATAGTGCAGAAAAATTATGTTGTTTAACTGCATAATGAAAATATGTTATAGTTAATATTAACTTAAATGTCAAAGAAAAACACTGTATAGCAGAGGAGAATGGTAACAGTATGTGGAGAAGAATCATAGCATAGCTTAGAGTATAGAGGAAATCAACCTAATGAAGTTAAATCTACGCACAAATAAGTCTCAGGAGAGCTAAAATCTGTGTTTGGCATCTGCATTTTACTTTTGTTTATCTGAGACCTTGGAATAAGCAAGAGATTTGCAGAAGCAATTATAAACACTCTTATTAGTTCCAAAATAGATTTTTTTTTCAAACTGAAGTAAAATTTTAAATAAAGCCAAGTTTATCCAAGGCTGATGTTGATTTGCTAAGCTGAAATAACTGACCTGGAAATCAGACAGCATAGTATTGTTTTGGCTGCAGCAGATCTCTGCTGTATGACCTTGGGCTCATTGCTTAACCTCTCAGGGCCTTAGCTTCCCCATTTGTGTACTGAGAATAATCATGCTTGTCCTGACTACCTCACAGAATTTTTGTGAGAAAATGTCAGATATTATATGTGTAAGTGATTCCAAAATCATTCTAATGTTACTGATTTTAAATGGTCATTATTGCTATTATTATTATTATTACCATCATCTTTAAACTGCATTATCCTCCAGTTCTCCCTATTCTGGCCCACTTTCTTAAAAATTGCTGCAGACTCTGAAAACACATCCTTTTTAAAAGAAATCTAGATGAGACTGATAAATATGTTATATTAAAATTAACGCTAAGGTACTAGCTACTAGGGTCTTGTTATGTCTTCACCCAAAATCTGATTCTATTTTTTGGTCAACAACTTTTCAAAAATAAAGTGGTTTATTTTCAAATAGCCAAAAAATCTTGGAAAAAAAATGACTGAAATTAGAGGGCTCACATTTTCCAGTTTCAAAGTTTACTACAAAGCTACAGTAGTCAAAACAGTGTGGTACTGGCATAAGGATACGTATATACTAGATCAATGGGATAAAATTGAGAATCCAGAAACAAGCCCTTAAATTTGCTCTCAATTGATTTTGACAAAGATTCAATGGTCCATCATTCCACAATGGTCATTACCAAGACCATTGAGTGGGAAAAGAATAGTCACTTCAACAAAAGGTACTCGTACAATGGGCTATCCAGATGTAAAAGTATGACACTGGACAGGACGCTTTCTCACACCACATACAAAGATTAATTCAAAGTGGATCAAAGATATAAATAAAACTCATAGAAAACACATAGGAGTCAAGAAAACTTCATGACCTTGGATTTTGCAATGGATTTTTAGATGTGAAACAAAAAACCACAAACAACAAAAGAAAAAGTAGATAAATTGAATATCATCAAAATTAAAAACTTTTGAGTTGTAGGGAGTGAATTTAGAGAAGAAACCCAATGAGTACAAAAAGGATCTAATCATGGTAGAAATTTATGCCCCCTCCATTTTTTAGAATATATGGAACTGAGGTGAGCAATTCTCTTTCCAGGAGTTTATTTGACAGAGAGAACTGATAATCAGCTGATAAGTACCAGTATAGCTTACAAGTTGTTAAATATTTTGAATATCAGTTTGAATTAAAGATATGTTTACATACATGTGACATAATATATGCACAGTATTAATCACTGCAGCAACTTTCTTTTCAAGAGCAAAATTTCGAAATAAAGCCAAATACCAATTAGTCAATAAATTATGGTACATGTATACCATGGAATGCTATGCAACTATAAGTAAAAGAATGAGAAATGTCTTTAAATACCAATATAGAAATAACTACAAACTATATTGTTAAGTGGAAAAAGCAAAATATAGCATGCTATATATTTTATGCTACCCTTTATGGAAAACAGGGATAAAATAATTATATATGTTTACTTATATATTCATAGATGAAATCTAAAAGACTATATATGTTAATAACAATGTTGTCTGTAGGGTAGATGAGGTGGGGAATGAGTAAATAAGACACAGGGATGGGAAGAAGATTTTTTATGTTTATATTTTATTTATATTATATCAATATAAAAGACTTGTAAGACAAACAAGTGTTTTATCTACTTGAAAATTAAATATAAAAAAACGAGAAAAAAAGTGGGATTTGTAGACAGGCATGTTTTCAGGTTGAAGGAAGTAATAAAATATACAGGCTTTTGTGTGGGGGATATTTATTATAATGATATTTAGGTTAAAAGATAATTAAGGATGTATACAAATACATTTATTTATTGCCAGATACATACTGATTAAATACTGTGATACATACAAACGCTGTGATACATACACACAATGAAATATCATCAGGAGTTAAATGATGTGAAATAACAGCTAAAGATATGGAAATATATTCATAGTCTGTTCTCAATGGGGAAAGGGGCACAGGAGAAGCAAGTGAGATAATGCAAAATAGGATTCCATAGACATAAAATAAAAATTTGGAAAGCTGTATACTAGCTTATTGACATATATAGAGAAAGAGCTAGAAGTATATTTACTAATTGGTGGTAGTGGTTCTCTCAGGGTAGTGAGATGACAGGTAAGTTTTTTTTAATTATCTCTAGTCTCTAAGTTCTGCTAATAAATAGTTTATAGAAACAAAAACAAAAACCCTTCAACATTCATTGCAGACTTTGAATGGGCCATGCACTGTATTAAGTATGGTCTCTTAAACTTCTCAAAGCCACTCAAGGTAGGTCTTACTAACCATTTTGTGTGTGTTACGTACCATTGAGTTGGCTCCAACTGCTGGCGACCCTGTGAATGAGAGATGTCCACAACAGCCCTGCTCAGCTCCTGTAGACTCATGCCTATGACTTTTTTTATGGAGTCAATCCACCTCATATTTTGGAGTCATTTCATTTGACCATTTTACACTTGGAAAAGCTGAGGTTCAGAATGAGTAATTTACCCAACACTGCACAGCTAATGTCAGATGCAAACCTAGGTCTGTCTCTATCCAACACTTATTTCTTGATCACCCTGCTAAATAATTCAAGGAAACACTGCTTGCAATTGAAAATCATCTTTTCCACTAGCTTTCTTTTTAAGTGGCAAATCTTTGCCTTGGTTATCAGAACTTGTGATTTTGTGGAGTGTACAAGTAATGTTCAAGCATTCCCTGATAGTAATTTAAATTAAACAGTTTTATGTATGTGAATTATTTCATGGTTTTTTTTACAGTAGATAAAATATGTTAATTTGTGTAAATGGTCTTCTGGGTGCAGATGCTCACTCTGAAAGCAGGCTTATCTTAAAAGCCCGTGTCTTCCATTTGAAGCTTCCTTTATATGCATAGTTTATTTTTCTAATGCCCTCTCAATATAGGAATAATTTTAAGGAGGCATTTGTGGCAATGAAAGGAACAACAGCTCTCTTGGCTTTGGTAAATATTAATGAGCTTGCAGAAAATCTTGTTACTGAAGTGCGGCACTCTTTTGAGATTTTTCTGCCATCTTGGCCCTTTGTGGGCCCTGCTTCTTTGTTGCTGATTAGCATACTGGTTTGTGTGAATATTGTGAGTTCTGCTACAGCTCCTTTGTATGTGCTGACAGAGGGCTCACCTTGTTCTATTATCAGGAATGTCTAGGCATCTTAATAATATATTGGACTTAAACAAGAAAAAAGCAAATCATTCAGAAATATTTAACCTGACTTATTAATTTCAAAGCTTCATCACCAAATGACAGTGTTAGTTTCTGGTCATGCATATATTGTCATCATTAACAGAGTGAAATCCAACTTTTACTAATTTTTGAGTGAAAAAATTAGAATTTGAATTATTTATGTCACTATTCACACATATATGTATAAAATTATTGTAGCACATGTACAATTTTATTTAGGCACTCTATTTTAGACAATGTATTGTATTCACCCATCCAAACATTTTTAATAATAATCATCTTTACTTCATAAGTAATATTTTGTAATTGTGCTGCATAATAGAGAACTCAGAAAATATGATATTTGGGTTTTTTTTTGTTTTTTTTTTTAACCTCATTGGTCATCCTCTAAAAACTATCGTGGGATTGCATTACTATAAAAGTTATGAACTTACCTATTTGCTGATTTTATTGTGCTATACACAATAGTGAAATGTAAGAAGAAACAAAGACAATTCCTCTAACAACAGTAGGAATGATCTAAATTACCTAAAATAATGTTTAAAAATTAAATCCACTATACTTTTTAAAATTCTCTGTTAGTCCAAGTGGTTGTAGGACACCTATAATGGAATTATTTGACAAAGCACATTTATTTTTCAAGAGTGAAATATTTGCATCTTGTCACAGGGGTCATAAATTCACACCCAATTTTTTTTTAAAAAATGAGCCCATTGAATAAAAAAAATCTGGAAAAATAAAGCAGTTGTTTGAAAATATTTTTTTAGACAAGAAAAAAATGCATTAAACACTTTCAAGAGTTATTACTAATCTGTTACTGCACACTTCTTCACCTATTTTTACAAATGTTCAAAGTACTGAATATTTTTATTGTCATGAAGAGAGAAAAATGATAGGAATTCAAGAATATGACAAGAGTATTTGAAAAGATAGACACAGAAGTGTCATTAATCCACTATAAGTCTCTTCTAAATCTTGCTTAAATTTTGTTCACAAGGATTTATTAGGTCCTTTTACAAAGCAGTTTTTAGAATAATTTTTATCAGTGTCAATTTTGAGATGAGGTTGTAGCTGGGTAGTGTTTAATTGTTTATAAACAGAGTGTGGATTCCTTGAGAAACCACTTCACCAGTTTGAGAAAGATAGAGACAATTAACTGAAAATGATTTCCTAATTTGAGAAATGGAAGTGACTGCTAACATAACTTCAAAACTTTTAATAACTTCAAAAACTGTAGGAATATGCAGTTATGGTCACATATAGCCATTTCTCCAAGGTTATATTTGTGGTGAGTTACAAAATAGACAGCTAATGAAAGTCTAAAAATGTGAACAAGGTGAGAATGTAGCTTTGATGAGAGAGAGAGAGAGAGAGAGAGAGAGAGAAAGAAAGAGAGAGAGAGAGAGAGAGAGAGAGAGAGAGAAGGAGAGAGAGAGAGAGAGAGAGAGAGAGAAAAGAGAGAGAGAGACCTAATATAAACTATCATTAACTCACTTCAAAGTATGCTCTCCTCAGTTCAGTTGTATTTTACTGTTAAAATTCTTTTATTTTTTTACAGGGTTAAAATCATGGTTGAAATCTGAACTACAGGCTAGATACATTGCTTTCATATGCAGGGTGCTTTGCACTGGACATTAATTCTAGGCAAAGTATTGAAAAGAGGGAGGGAGTTCTAAAATATTAAAATTGTACCTAACGTTCTAACGTAATGCAACCTTTATTTTAAAAGCTTAACTTGTATTAAGACAGCCCATCATAAAACCCAAAAGTGTTTCTTTTTCTTTTTTAACGTAGATAATTTCTCTAACTCAGTTCAGTACCACTTGGCATTTAGAAATTTTATTTCGGTACAGTTTTCCAATGACATATCGTGGTAATCAGACTAATGGCCCTTATAAGATGCCCGTGCTTGAATCCTGGAACCTGTGAATATTAACTTATGTGGCCAAAGGGATTTTGCGGTTGTGATTTAGATTAAGAACCTTGAGATGGGGAGATTTTCCTGGGTTATTTGCATGGGCCCAGTCTAATCATAGGAGTCCTTCAAAACAGAGAACCTTCCTCTGTTGTAATCAGAGTGAAATACGACTCTGGAAAAAGACATAGAAAAATGCAACATTGCTGGCTGTAAAGATGAAGGAAGGAGGCTACAAGTCAAGGGTTATGGGCAATGTCCAGAGGCCAGAAAAGCAAGGAAATGGATTCTTACCTTGGAGATTCCAGAAAGAACCAGCCTGCCAACACCTTGCCTTTAGCCCAGTGTAACTGATTTTGGACTTCTGATCTCCAGATCAAGAAGCGAGTAAATTTGTGTTAAGCGACTAAGTTTATGGAAATGTGTTATAGTAGCCATAGTCAACAAATACAGACATATTGAAGATATAAAGTGAGTTATATCTATGTAGGAAGCTATATAGTAATTGATGTATGTTTGATTCTTTGAGTAAAAATTACGTTAGTAAAATCATAGGAGTTATATTTTCAGATAAAAACCCATTTATTTCTGTATGAAACAAATTCAGTTTTAAAAACTTGAAATGTAGTATTGTTACAAAACAACCATACCGGCTCTGAATTTTACCATGTAACTTACTTTTGCCAATGAAAAATATCAAAGGTGGCTTGAACAGAGGCTTAGCAATTGCTTTTGCAATCGACTTGCTTTTTCTTGTGGCTGGGACCCTTTTGTTCACAGTCTGAAGAAGCCTGAGCTAACCTCCTGAAGGATGAGAGAAGCCCCAGCTAAGGTTTCTAGCATGGAATGATGCCATCCTAAACCACCAAGCCCCAGACTGGAAGACCTACTCACAAAATCCACAAGATCATAAGAAGCAATAAGTGTTTCATTTTGTTTTAAGCCACTAAGTTTTGGGAGATTTATTTCTCAGCAGTACATAACCAATGCAATACATTTCCTTTCTCAGTCTACAGGGCACTAGAGGAATTGACTATTCCTCTAGTGTTCATAAGGGGATCCTTATGTTAGATGTACTATGTTAGATTTCTTTTGAATCATTTGTAGCCTTTGATTTTCAGGAGGCTGGACTAGAAATTGTATCAGGGACTTCCTGGGCATCCTGAAATGACTGAACTTGATATACAGGTAACAAGTTCATACAGGTAACAAGGAGCGTAACATGGTTCTTAGGTTCCTAAAATGCCGTGTTATGCGAATCCGTGTTATACGAAACAAAGAACTAGTACAAAAAAGGGGGTTAGGTTCCAAAAAAACAAACAAAAAACAACACATAATTATATTTTTATAATTAAGAGAAATATCTTTATTAAAGCAATTTTCACCAAAAATGTAACATATTAATATGTATTAAATGTTTTCTTCGTTATCACTACTAAGCTTTTATTATGTTCCGTGTTGTTCTGAGATTTCCCTAATTTCGAATGAGATATTTTTTGCTGCTAAAAGCTCTTATTACACTCCGTGTTGTTCGGGGATTTCTCTAATTCTCAAACTGTGTTAGAGTGAAACTGTGTTCTAGGATGCCGTGTTGTACAAGAGTTTCCCTCAATTCTTGAACCGTGTTAGAGCAAACCCGTGTTATAGAGGTGCCGTGTTATACGGGGGTTACATATGCCTGGACTTGGACTTTTCAGCCCCAGTTTTTTAATCTTTATCCTCCAAAATACATCCGATTAAAAAGAGATTACCAATATTTTTGTAAAAGCTTCTTACCCTTTGCATAGACTCTAAATGACAAACAGAATGTATTTGTTGCTAAATACCTTATGTATTTTTGTAGACCTATGTGAGTATGGCAGAGGTGAGATTAACTAAGTAGATGTCTTACCTCACTGGGACCCTTGGGTTAAAATCAGAGGCTTTGCAAAAGGAAACCAGAGACCATTTGGTTCCCATGAAAACTTACTACCAGGAAATTTACTGAAAAATTAAGAAATATGGAAGCAGTCTCTCCTGGTGTCTTGGAGAGTTTTATATCAATTTCTACAGCTCTGAACCATTGCAGTTTGAAGAAGCCCTGGCCAGACAATCTCTAAAGTCCCTCCCTGCTCTAGAATTACAGCATCATGGCTACTCCTTTCATATTGGGTAGATGATATTTAATTCCATGGAATATAGCAAAATTAAGTGACTCCCTTGGGAATGGAAACAATGACTCTGTCCCCTTCACGTTGAACTTAGTCAGTTGAAAACAACCATGCATGCTTCCCAGCTGCTTTCAGGTGTTCACTTCCAGGAGTTTGTCTTTTATATTTTGAGAAAGGAACTCGTGCAGTTGCCTTCTTCTGTGACCACCCAGGTTTGCAGAGTCATATTGTTTTCTTTCAGAGGAGCTGACATGTAGGAATTAAAAATGAAAATGGGATTTAATAGCACTTGATATTAAAAAAAAAAAAAAAATTCTAGCAACTTTTTAAGTTTTTTTGTTTTTTTCCAAATAATAATTTGACCTAAAAGGAAGAGAATAAATGAATCTTATAACACCCTTACTTGGGTTAAGGTAGAAGAATTTACATATTGTGGACTATGATGTTTGTACTGGGAAAGTGTATGTGTCTTTGTGTTTGTGTGTCTCTGTGTACAGCCTGTAACATGTAAGGATATGGTAGAAACTAAATTTGCCTCATGTATTTTATTCTGGTATATTCATGCTTAGTTATTTGATAGATAACTGTAACTCCCCTGGCTTCATGCAAATATCGAATCAGATTTTCCAAATGCTGAAACTAATTTGAGGCCTTTGGGGAATACTTTCCAAACCACTAAGACATCATTGCACTGCTATCCTTGTGTCCTGGAAGAGTTAATATAAGTTTCAGAAAGGATCTAATTTACTAGCTAGTGGTGTCTTTTCATGGGAATTACTTGGCTTTTGTAAAATAGCCTTTCATCTTTCTGCTTTTTGGTTAATTCAATTGAATTTTCGTCCTATCTACATTGTTTTATTCTAATTGCAGTCAGTCCATCATCTTACAAACCATTCTGTTCCAAAAACTCATTTATGAGTTGGTTATTTGGAACTTAGAAGGCACTTTTCAATAGAAAAATAAAATAAAAAATGCAAATGTTGGGTATGTTCCCAGATAGCCCACAGAAGCCAACTTAGCCCATAATATACCCAGTGCTAATGCTGCTCTCCAACATAAACAACATAAATAGCAGTGCATGCTTTTTAAGATCCAAGTCAGAAGGCCCGGCACTCATTCTTCTATGGCAGACCTGTTAGTCAGGGTGAGGACTTTCCTCCAATCTAAAATGATGCAAAGTTAGGATGTGACCCAGTCAGACTCCAGCAGTGATAATTTTCTTCGTTTGGGTCAAGGGTTAGGGACAGGGGAGTTATGTGATAAGCCTCGAGATAGAAGCTGAGGAGAATGAAGAGTTGGAATATTTTTTACGAGTGGTAAGGGTGTGGTGAAACATTAGGATAAAGAGTAGAGAGGAAGGTTGAAAGCTAGGTGAGTGGATGCGTGAAGACCTAATGGGTGAAGACCTAAGGTTAGATTAGGTTTAAGTCTTCTGCAACCCCCCCCCTCCCTTCTTGAAATCATTTCAAAGTCAGGTACAGATTCAAGTCCACTTACCGTATTTCCCTGAAAACAAGACCGGGTCTTATATTAAGTTTTGCTCCAAAAGACGCACTAGGGCTTATATTCAGGAGATGTCATCCTGAAAAATCATGCTAGGGCTTATTTTACGGTTAGGTAGCATTGCCTGGTAAAGAGAAGGCATTTAATTGACTAGTAGTCTTTACCTTAAGCAACCTATATTTTTCTGTTATCCCTTCTGCCTCTGAGACTCTTGCTGAGCTGGAAGGGGAGAGACCAAAGGGAGAAACTTAAGAGAGTAAGGGAGGAGATTAAGAAGATACGATAGAGGTACTCGAGTAGTGGCAAAAAAGGTTTTCAACTGTGGTTTGCTTCTGTTCCCATCTCTCTCAGTTGATATGTAGGATAGATTTTGAGAAACATGAGTAAGGAAATAAGTCTGAGGGACCAAACGGTTGAGAAAGTGAACTCCTCACAGGGTAGAGAAAGTGAACTTCTCCCAGAAGGAATGTTAGTAAATGGATCTCTCCTGCATTTCTACTAGGACAGTATTCACATGTTCGTTATAGGTCAGGCCAATCTGGGCTTCCTGGATCTGACTTCACCAAGAAAGTTTCCAGAGAATTATCTCAGGAGGAAGGGAAGGGACTGAACTGTTTCTCTTGAAGGAAGCCGATGACTTTCTAAGAAATGAGATTGTATAACAGATATACCAGTTACATAAGATTCTCACAGATAGACCTTGGTGAAGCTGCCCTGTTCATCCCTTAGCAAGTATGTGTTATATGCTCAAGGAAACCTTTTCTGGACATTCAGAGTGGGCCAAGCTCTGAGAAAGAAGCACTTTCATAGCATATTTTACTGTTGCTTTTTATTATTTTTACTCTGTCACAATAATAAGTACATAACTCATTAACCATTGACTCTAGTGCCTGGTGCAGTGGTTGACACTTAGCAGCTATTCATAAATATTTGTTATGAACTATTTAGAAGCAGAAAGTATGTATCTTAACATATCTGTGCATAGGAAAATCACCTTTAATATATTCGACTATTAAAAAACTTACGCAGGATACAGAGGAGTTTTTCAAAACCATTATATGAAAGAAATTGACAAAGATTTTGTTGCTAAGTATAAGAAATATGGATTCTAGAAAGCTTTTATATTATCTCAAGAAACTTATCTACTTCTATGTTAAAATTGTACCAGTTGTCTACCCATTTTCCAAACTAGTTAATGCTATTTCAACTTGAATTGTCTTTAGGATTCCAAAGGTGAGAGAGTTGCCCCTGGCTTTGAGTCGAGCAGACTGTGGTTCTTAAGCAGGAAGCAGGAATGGCTGTTAGACAGTCAGCATCCCTGTGCTGCCTGCCCCTTAACTGTCCAGAGCAACTGAGAAAAACTGGATATATCCATAGAAACCTGGGATGTAGACATTAATAATGATAGAGATTGGGTTTGATTCAAGCCACCCGAGTCATTAATTTATAGGTATTCATGCCCTTCACAAAGGAACGGTTATAGCCAGCAAATCTCTTGTGATTCCATTCATTTATCTTTACCTCTTCAGGACTTGTCTCATATGAGCAACACTTGACATAGTGACACAAATATTACCATATTTCAGTGTTTTCCCAGGGCTTCTTCATTTTACTTGGGGAAAAATTGAACTATATCCCATGTTACATGAATGTTAATATGCTACCATTTTTGTCATTTGTATATCATGTACTATGTAATGAAAATGTGTCTAGTGCCCCATCCACTGCTATTTGCCACTGGAGCTTGAACAAGGGCTCTCTTGGTAATGCACTCAGACTTTCTCACTGCAAGGGTTATAGTTTAATGTGAATTATGCAGTTTAGATTGTCTAATAGAAAGAAAGAAAGAAAGAAAAAGAAAGAAAGAAAGAAAGAAAGAAAGAAAGAAAGAAAGAAAGAAAGAAAGAAAGAAAGAAAGAAGGAGGAGGAGGGAGGGAGGGAGGGAGGGAGGGAGGGAGGGAGGGAAAGGAAGGAAGGAAGGAAAGAGATAGAAAGAAAGAAAGAAAGAAAGAAAGAAAGAAAGAAAGAAAGAAAGAAAGAAAGAAAGGAAAGAAAGAGAAAGAAAGAAAGAAAGAAAGAAAGAAAGAAAGAAAGAAAGAAAGAAAGAAAGAAAGAAAGAAAGAAAGAAAGAAAGAAAGAAAGGAAGAAAGAAAAAGAAAAAGGAGGGAGGGAAAGGAGAAAGAAAATGTCCTTCAGAGGGACATTTCACCATCTCGCTAAAGAGAATATTATATTTTAACAATAGAAAACTTTAAAGATTAATCTACTATATGGTGTTGCTTTGACCTTCAACAAGAACCCCACAAACACAAAATGTAAATAATTAATAGGATTTTCAGTTACAATTAAAAGTAGGAATTTGTAACTATATATGTAATTCAGGAAATGTCAGTAACAACATGAATTCTAAATTGTGTTTAATCTTTTCTCAGATACTGATTCCATTTCAGTAATATGGAATTTAAAGAAAAAAATCTTACATGGGTCTGCAAAGATAGGTTTTTAGCCTTATTTCTAATTAGGAATAAACATTAATTTTCTAACAGAAAGTGTATCACAGGGTGAATTTAATTATAAAACAGAATTTCAAAAATAAGAAATCTTTATAAAAAAAATTTGAGTATACTGTTGGTTTTGGAAGTTATCCTTATTTTTTATCTCTTAATTTTATATCCTGTGAGATTCTAGGTTTAGAATAAAAACCTGATGTTTGGGATTAAACAAACAAACAAACAAAATTGATTTAGAGAACTTCATAAGATTATAAAGAATTTACACTGACTTTTTAAAAGTCAGTTAAAGCTGTTGATGTTCATATGACTATTAAGTCATGTTTCATAAAAATATTAATTTTCTAAGATTTACTTTTACTAGAATAATAAACATGTTATTTATCATCAGGATTTGAAGTGTTCTAATTAGTTATTTTATAATTAAATAAAAATAATCAAAATGTAATAAAATACAGTTAACATCAAAACTGGTAGTCATTTTTAAAAAAATGTTTCATAAATAAACTAAAACAAATAACAACTAATCTGGTTGATGACAGATACATGTTTTCACTTGTTTCTTTTCATTTAATATTATGATTTCAGAATTCTATATTAGACCTCATACGAGGTGCAAAAGTTTGTTTTTTCTATTAGTGAGGGCTTTGATTAAAGAATGGTAAGATTTTATGTCACTATAAATGACACTTATGCCTCCAAACTTTAATTACACTTTAATTCAGTTTCGTATTTGTGGAAGGAGCGCAACATGAAGAAAAACTTACACAATTGGCTGTGTCTGGCACCCATGAACTCAGCACCTGGGTTCCTTTACAAGGCCTCCCAGCTTTATCCTTAACCTATGTCATCATTACCATGATCTCCCTTAACATGAAACCTAATCTCTCAATTGGCATCTATCATATCTTTCCTTTTTATCTTGGATATTCACTTTCTCCCTCTTCTTGGGATCTTTCTATTCCCATTAACTTTTTCATGCTTAGGCTCCAAACATATAAGACAAACAAACACACACACATAGACACAACTTCCTTCAAATCCATGTGCTTTTTCCACTACTCTGTCTCTTTCCTTCTTTCCATAGCAAAACTGACCTACATCAATTAATGACCTACATGCTTAAGCTAGCAGATATGTTTTTAGTCACTGTGTCAGTTTTCTATTGTTAAGATAATGCTGTATAATGAACAATGACAAAACAATACTATTAACAGGTTATTTTAGTTCTGACATCTGTGTATCTGCTGGACCACTGGGATGGGTTCCACTGTCTGTCTTTCTCCTGGGACTCACTGAGTAGGCCAGGTATGTCCTCATGAGTAGGACAGAAGTCTAAGAAGGCAAGAAGAAATGCTCAGAAACTGCATGACAACCAATTCTACCTTTTTCTTTTGGCCAAAGCAAGTCTCTTGCCCAAATAAATACAAATGGGAAAACACACTCTACGTCTTTTAGTGGGTGAAACAAAGTCATAGTAAACAATGTGGATGCATGGAGAGGTGAATAATTGGGGCAATAACACTATCATGGTAATCTTACCTACCTCTGCAGTAGTTATGCATTATACTTTCTGAAATACCCTTTTCCTCTGGTTTCCATGATGAAATATTCTCTCGATTTTCATCCCATTTCTCTGGCCCACCCTAGTCAGTCTTCTTTGCCAGTCCTGATTCCTCAAGACATGGTTGGAAATCCTCAAGATCTGATACTTTATCTATCTATGTATCTATGTATCTATATATCTGTCTGTCTATCTATCTATCTATCTATCTATCTATCTATCTATCTATCTATCTATCAATCGATCTATCTATCATCTCTATTTGTAGTCATACTTAGTGTCATCTGAGTTCATGCATCCCATTGCCACTGAAATAAAGATGAAACAGAAATGCTTAAAATTCTCCTCTGGGTTCCAGAATCATGTATCTAACTGCCTACTTTATAGTTCTTCCAAGATACCTCAAAGACACCTCAGATTCAACCTAGATAGAAAACATTCGTAATATTTCCCCCATTCCACCCAAACTTAAGTGCTCCCTAGTTTGGTAAGTGGTACCACATCCATCAAGTTATTCGAGCCAAAAAACTTGGAGTCATCCTTGATACTATTCATTCATCATTAAACCCTGTTACTTTTACCTCGATATCTCTGGAATTCATCTGCTTCTTTCTACATCTGTGGTTGTTCCCCTCTAGTCCTACCTCACCTAGACCGCGGCAATAACTACTGAACTTCATACCTCTTGCCCTCATCTGATATGTTCTCTACACTACAGCCAGAAAGATCTTGTTGAAAATCATGACAAATATTTTCCCCCTTTCAAAAACGACTTCAGTGACTTCCTCGTGACTGGATAGAACTGAAATGCCTAACAGACCTTTATATTTTTGTCCATATCTCATCCTATGTCATGCTTAATGTCTTAGTTGGCAATTGCCCAAAAAGTATAACGTGAGACAAGAATTCTGTAGGGCTTTATTTGGGAAGGTGGAGCCAGGAAGTAGCAGTGAAGGAGTGGGGAGAGTGAACAAAAAAAAGAATGAAAAGCCATTATAAGAGCTTTACTGAAATTGCTGCAATAGGCAATGGTGGCCTGATTCTACAGAACCTCTGGGAATGTGAGCAATAGGACCCCAAATTATATGCCTGAGGAATGGGCAGCTACTTGTACATAACCACTGGCCCTCACTATTTGAGGGTTGCATTCATGTGTGTTTAGTTTCTCCTGCATTTCTGAGCCATATTTTCACATATGCTCCTATCTTTGTCTAGATACTTCCTTCTCATCTTTCACATTCTACTCATTCCTGTGCCAGAGAACTCCTACGCCTAAACGGAACAGGTTCTTCCAGCCCTCCCAACAAAACCACATGCCTCTACTATATGCTCTAGCCATACCATATATCTCTGGTGCTGATTGCAGTGATGACTTTGCATTTTACTATGGGAGGATTTCAGTAAGATCTTTCTGGCCACTAGACTGCAAGCTTGAGAGGACCTGGGATCATGTCTGCTTTTGATCATTATTATCTTACCAGTACCAACCCCAGGACTTGGTACATAAAATATGCTCAATATACTTTCAATGAATGTATATGTGTAGTTTTGTGTGTATATATACATGTGCATTTATAAAGAGAAACTTTGAATTGTCAGTGAATAGATTACTATTAATATCAAATAAGTTATTTTTAATTCAAATGTCTTCCATTTTTCTGTATTACTTTCTTCTAGTATGTATATAGGCAGATTATACCAGAAGAATTCTCTTTAAAGGAAGTCATATTGAGAAAAGAAGAAAATATGACCTTTACATTACAGTATCTTGAATGATCTTATAGCTTATAGTATTGGTAGTATTTTTCCAAAGAAAGTTATTTCTATGCTTTCTTTAATAAGACAGACATTTTAAGTTAAAGGGGAATAACTGGCAACACATCCCTGTACAATCCTACATTAATCAGTGGAGAAGAGCATCACATTAGGCAGAGCCGGGCCATTTGAGGAGTTGGGTATTTGCATGTGCGTGCGTGTGTGCGTGCGTGTGTGCGTATATGTCCTCTAAAACATTATGTTCAAATCCACATTTTTGCTTGTCAGACTTGGAACTGTGATTTTGCAACAGGAAACACATCATGAAAAGAATCAGTTTTCAATCTCTAGCTTCATGCTGATATAAGATAATAACAGCCAAAAAAGGAATAAGGGGGCACATGAAAATCCACATAATTATTCTCAATGAAAAGAAAACACTTAAAATAGCTACCAATAGTAAATTATCCACATTCTATACTTACTTTCTATATTTCTAATTATCATTTTATACTTCATATCATCCAGCATTAGTTGGCATTATGTTACAAAATACTCAAATAATTTCTCTGAAAACATCCATCATATGCTGATTTTTTTGTTTGTTTAATTTCATGGAAGAGAAACCAGAGTAGTACACTTCTAATTTGACCTCAAGAGATAAATTATAGTGAGAGGATTATTAAGATAGTGAACAGATTATGAAACTAGTTATATCTGTGTCAATTAATGGTTGCTTACATTCATTTGGGGAAAGTGGAAAGTAGGATATTGAATGTCTAGCCAGCTTAGTGTGTTTCTTTTTATCTGGTAGTTGTCATAGTTAGTCACAGGGCTATATATTGAAAGTGGCATGTACACACAAACTGAACATTTTTAGGCCCTAAAATAATTTCCCCAAGAATACTCTGCCCCATACAGCAAGCCTTTGTGAAACATATTTTCTTTGGCTTACTATACATTTGAAATCAGGGAATATCTGTCATTCCTGTATCCATAAACTCCTGCATGTGAGACATTTATAGATAAAGTGGATTTTTTTCTTTTTTTGAGGAATGCCAAGGGGATAGTGGACTAATATGAACTTAAGAGACCATGGTTTCTGTTGAGCTAAGCACACAGCAGACCAAATTTCCTGAGGTTTTGTTGTTGTTGTTTTGTAGGTTAAATTGCCATAATGTTTCTAAGATCTCATGACCCAAAAAGTGGCTTACAGTAACCAAAGGCAATGTCATCTTTGTCCTGAGAGCATGTTGACTTACTTCTTCTCGGCTGATAATTGCTCAGCTTTCAAGGCATAGGTTCTGCCTTGGTGGAGTGACAACTCTAACTCAGGATTCATCGTCCCATTTTTGTATCTGAGATCATCTTTCAGAATTAGGAGACATGGAGGAATCAGATTGATGTGTGTTAGAGCCAAGACTCCATCAGAGCAGGAGAGAGTCTACTCTTTCCCGTTGCTCTCACCACTGGAGCTTTGGGTCACTTCAAATGAGGTCACCTCAACTAGGTTCTCTCCACTTCAGCTTTGGGTCATTTCTGATAATGTTACCTCAGCCACAGTCTCACCATTCCTTCCCGGAGGCTATTTGGATTAGGTCACACATCCATTGGGAGTGTTTCTTGACTCATGTACTTAAGAATGCCATATGTATTGCTTAAATCAGACACAAATGCATAACAGGTTTATATATATATATATATAAAGTAAAATGACCTGAGAATTGCACCCCTCAAAAACAGTGACTACATTGAAATTTGATAAAGTTCAGTAACTTTATAGTCTTATCCACCAGGAAAAGAGACCCTTAGTTTTTGAGAGGATTATTCTGTTTGCTTTTGAGAGGGTCAAATTTTAGTACAAAGTGCATTATATGAACATTATTGATAAAGTGAATAGAAAAATTCAAAACTGTTAATAATGAGAATACAAGTATTATTATATTATCCTTTGTACTTTTTTATGCCTATTTTTTTTTTGGGAGAGAAACAGAGTTCCGAATCTGAGAAGCTTCTGGGTCACGTATGAAATTTCATGAATGAAATTAAGAGGAAACAAATATTCCATCAATAGGATGAACCTAAAAAACAAATAAACAAACAAACAAGCAGAAAAACCACAAGTTTATCCGTATTCTAAACATAATATTTGTTATAGTATTATACCCAGTTTACCTGATTTTGTTTAACTGAGATTTCTTTATCTTTAAAATATGATCTGTTAAGAATTACTAGCGTCTTGAGTCATTAAGGAAGGCTTAATTTTGTTAATTCATTCTGTTTTCCAAATGCATTGCCTCATCCTTGCCACTCTCCTGCAGTCCTTCAGGGTTTTTCCATTTCTTTAGAATAAAATCAAGGATCTTAATGAGACTCTCCTGGCCCTGCACGGTTTGGCTTCTACCTGAGGCATCTCCTGCCTCTCCATTGCTCACTATACCCCAGCCACTTTGGCTTCCATCAGTTCCTAAAATATGTTTAGCTTTTTCCTACCTCAGGATTTTACTTCATACTTTCCATTCTTTCTTCTTAGGTTACTCTGCATACTTGACTCCTCCTCCTGGTGAAGCTTCAGCATATTTTCTCCTCAAAGTAGCCTTGTTTGACCACTTATTCAAATTCTACGTCCCCAGTTATTCGCACACTCTGTTTATTGTTTTCATTGTGTTTAACAGAGTCTGTGGTTTTTAAAAATGCATTGACCTTTCCATTAGGTTGTGAGTTTCATGACAGTAGGAACCTTCTCTCCTGGTTATTAATTATATTCCTGGTACTCATAATTTGCTTGGCACATAGTAAGTGATCAAAAAAAAATTACAATGGATTATTTTCAACTATAACTTGGAAGGCTGTCAAGCCCCTTCATGGTTAATGACTGATCTGTATCCCCAATAATCTTGATGTGATAAGATTTCAGCTCACATACTCCTAGCTTTATGAAAGCATTTCTAACCAATGTAACAAGAACAAAAATACATTGTTTAAAATCTGAATATTGACACTATTATACTGTTTTATAAATTTGTTGCAAAAGATGCTATTTTTAAATGAAATCTCTGAAAGGAAAGGAAAGTTCTCTCTTATAGTTTGGTTTCCTTCTTTTATTATCCTCATCATAATTGAAATAAAGAAGTCACACAGTTTTAGGACAACTTAGCAAATGAGTAATACAATTGGGGTTTTAAAAGGAAATCACTTTCAGTGACAATACATTAAAACCTTAATTTATTATTTTTTCACTTCTGTATACAACAAATTGAAAAACAAAACAAAATAAAAAAGCACTGTTAGATAAATGTGAGATTCAAATCATGATACTGTGAAATGTAGTTAGGGAATTTAGAAGAGTAAACTTCATTTAGTTTCAAGAGATTACAAAACACCAATTAGGACAATAATGCTATTTTCTTGGGTAGACATCTTATTAAAGAAAATAGATCCAATATGGCCCTTTTTAAAAGGCTGTATATAAACATCACTGATTTCTATTTATTAAAAGAGAAAAATAAGCATAAATTTCAATTTTCCAGTGCCTTGTCTTTTGTGTGTTTGTTTAACCAGCAGATCACTTGTGCCACTGGATTTATATACTATTAAGAGTTACTCATTTCAGTAAGTATTTACAATGTCATTATCCATTTTAGGATAATACCAACACTTGTTTATTGTGTAAAGCAGAAGTAATCTGCATAGGCTGTTCAATGGCAGTTTCACACCCTGAACGCTTCCCTGACCTTTACTGCTTGAAAATATTAAAGCATGCAGTCCTGTATTTCCCCAGCCACACTAAGTAGTTGAATCCAGGCATGTGAATTTGGTGATGTGCAGTCCATTTCAAAACATGGACTGGGAATGAATAGTTATGTAAGATTGACTGAAAGACGGTCCATATATTATCACAAATAATCTAAAGCAGTTCATGACTAAGTCCATTGAGGGATGCATTCCCTGGACAGCACTTTAATAGCTGCCCATGGAGCTGATTTTAACTGTCTAGGCTTTCGGGTGCTTCTACCTCCTTGCGTGGATTGTATCTATCCCCAGCAACATGAATCCCATCGCTAGGATTACTCTAAGTATGTCATTCAAGATGCTAAAGATGTCTCTAGGATTTCAGTATCAGAAACAGTCATTCTTATCCTTAGATAAATACCATTAGGTTAGTTTTTTTACTGTGTAAACACTGTGAATCTTGTAACTAATCATTTTTTTTTTCTCTCTGTGGTTTGGCTTCTAGAACTCTGAGAAATCTGAGAGCCCACTAACAGTTTCAATATTTCATGGCATGTATCTATGTATGAATCTACCTATTTTCTCCATCTTACTTTCCTCCTTTTCTCTTTTTTCTTGCTAATATTTAATTTGATGTATCCTGCTTTCTGTTAAGCTGACTTTAATCCCTTTTTGAAAATAGGTAGATTACTAATTCATTATTTACTGTATAGATTGTTTGCTGTTTGCTGGCTCATTGTAATTTTCAAGTCATTAGAACAACAGGAGAATTTATAAAGCATTTTTGATATGCTATTAGGCATATCAAAAGTAGACTTTAGGAAGGTCTTGCACTGTTCATATGTTTTTATATCTTATATATGAGTTAATTTTTTTAAACATTTCAACTGCATAGGAAACTAATGAGAATTTTTAGGGATAAAATCAAAGTATTTGATAGCATCACTGATCTAGAACAAAAATTAATGAATGGTCTTAGAAAAGGATCTTTAATGTTTAGTTACATATTCTATGTCATCATTTGCATAACAATATCATAATATGCTTTATCTTCATATTCAGTTTCGAACATACAAATAGATTATATTTAAAAGGTGTATTAATAAATTATTTAGAGAACATAATTTATTTTCATGAACAATTAATTTTCTAAATGAATTAGGATCTTCTACACATTGTGTAGAAGAAGTACTATTTATTTACGGTGAGAAATTGGAGAAAATATTATTTTATATCCTAAAATTGAATACAAATTGATGAAGAATTACCTTTTTTCAGTTTTGAATCTTAAGACAAAGATGATATAATTAAAAGATCAGGATGTAGGTATTCAAGTTCATATGGTTTTGAGAGAAATTCTAGAAATACTGAAAGGGATTAGGATTTATTGTACTGCACAATTTCCCATCACAATATGAATTTTTCCTTCTTTTGTTAGTATGGATTAGTAGTAGATACTCTTCCATTTATTAACACGATTAAGTTCTCTTTTGATTTAAAAATGCAATGAATAACAGAAAAGAGAAGGAGCAAAAAATAGAGTAAATGGATTGATATTTCTGAGGTAATTGCTCTGGAGCTAAGGCAGGAAAACATCTGATTAAGGGAAAGTTGGTGACTTTGAGGGGAATTTTCTGAGGTGGCACCAAATGAGTCATAAGTACTGAAGTCATGAAGGATGTGGAGGGTCATGTATTGCACAGAACTCCTAAAGGGAACATAAGAACTGCTGACGAAGGGATAGTGATCACTCAGATGCCTGTGTTGCCAGCAGAGGTGGGGGCAGGGTAGAGCTGGGCAGGGAGGGATCCTGAGCAGATGGCAATTTCTTTATTTCACGGTGTTAGCAATTTGGGTGCTTACAGTCTTGGAAGTGCTTGTACCTTTAAAATTTTTAGCTCTAATGTACTCTAGGGGTATATAGTCCTATAAGTATACAGAAACGATTCAAAATTGTATTTTAAGAGTGAAGTACTGAGCCTAGTCCCAGATGAATAATAATTAATGTTAGTTATCATTTGTTGGTATTTATTGTAATTATCAGTGGAAATTATTCATATTTATGTTTATTATTACTAACATAGTCCTCTAAGTCATGAGTTACATGCACTTTACAACAAAATATGGTGTGGTACTCCTTAGTCCCTCTGCCTCAGTTCCATTCAGGACCTCATTCCTTCACATGCTCCATCCGCAATCCTGTTGAGCCTCTTTGTTCTTCCACCTCGTGAATCAAAGAAAGAAAGAAAGAAGGAAAGAAAGAAGGAAGGAAGGAAGGAAGGAAGGAAGGAAGGAAGGAAGGAAGGAAGGAAGGAAAGAAAGAAAGAAAGAAAGAAAGAAAGAAAGAAAGAAAGAAAGAAAGAAAGAAAGAAAGAAAGAAAGAAAGAAAGAAAGAAAGAAAGGAAGGAAGAAAGTCCTACACTTTCAAGTTCCATCTCAGATGCTTCCTTCTCCATGGGACCTTTCCTGATTTTCCCAGCTCCCCCCACCTCATACATTTTGCCTTTTCCTCTATTGGAAAGCCTGCTTTTTCCCTTTGCATTTATAGTTATTTGGGTATTGTTAAGATCTTTGCCCTGTATTCTGACAACAGGTTCTTGAAAACAGGAAATTATCTTACATAATGGCAAAAACCATTCAGTAGGTAAATTCCAATAAATTTTTGCTGCGGGTTGACTTTTTTTTTTAGACAAATCTATTGAAACATTCTTATTGCTGGAATTATCAACAGCTGAGTCATGATATCTATTTTTGAGGTTAAAATTTTTTTAAAGTGACACAACCCTTATATAATTCCCAGCATCACACTCAGGCTAGTGACTCTGCTCCATTTTTTGGTGAACACTCAGAATTTTATACATTTTTTTTCCCGTAAGTTTACTGCCCTTTCATCAAAGTAGTTCTTACCTAAATTTTTTATTCCTAAATCCTCATTATGAGATAACTGTTGCAGCTCATTGATATGTTAGATTAACTCTAAGAGTACTGAACCTTGACACTTGCTCTGTGTTTCTTAGGTTTCTCTGTAGGTGTGCTGTTTCTGTGACTGATTTTTAAGGCCACCAACCTGAAATGAAGTTTTCACTTGACAGAGCTATAGATGAGCTTTTTTTGAAAATACACTGGTTGCCCTTGGATCTTTATAGTGCACACACACTCACACACACACACAGATGCTCTTAACTTCATAATTTACAAGCAAGTTTTGCCCACATGAAGACAAATCAGCAAAACTTAGGCATCTTTGCCCTGGTAAATTTCCACAATGTGAATCCATGTTCTCCCAAATCTCCTTCCATTCCATAGTAGGTAGATCTATGTGACATCCCTGAATATGGCCTCTGCTGATGGATGTGACTCCAGATAAGTTCTCTCCCCTTTTAGGGCCTCAGGTAGTTACCTCCTGCTGATGAGGCCACTTACCTCATTGCCTGGCATGTTTCTTAGTTCTGCAAGGTCTCCACATGTTACCCCAAGAGAGACTGACAGTTTCTTCCATGCCTGTAGACACGATGTAGCACTTTTAGCACAATCCTTCATTCAGGACATCATGCAACACCAGGGAATTCCCTCCTCTTGAAATTATCTGTTCTCAAGTGTCTGTACAAGCTTAGAATATTCAACCAGGAGTGAGGTCATGGTGTCTTTTCACAGAGCAGAGTGAAGGATTCTTTCTTCTTCCTTTGTTCCTTTGAAATAGAGAAGAACCACTGACTCTTCTCTAACTCATTTTATAGGATGACAAAAAACAAATCAAATGAATTTAAAAAAAATACACCTACATGACAAAACTCACCTACCCTGATGTCTTTTTAGTTCTTTATCATAAGATTGGGCATTCACTCACATAGCACATTTTTCCTGGGTGCCTACTGAAAGTAAGCTCTGCTGCAGTAGTCCCTGGTGATGTCAGTATTATTCATGTCAGTATGGAACTTGGCCTATTAAGTGATATGCAGACAACTAAGCAAATCACAGAATGGTGTAGAAAATTCAATTACAATAGAGAACAAAAAACTAGCAGAACACAGAAAAAGGGGGGAAATTAGTTTCCCAAGATGGAGTTAGGACCAGAGAAGGAGACCCTAGAAATGGATATTAAGGAATGAATAAAAGTACAAGAAAAGGGTATATAGGAAATCCCTGTGTTATTCTTACAACTTTTCTGCAATTTAAGAATTAGTTCTAAAAATAAAATGTTAACAAAAATTCAACAGGCAAATGAGGTTGAAAGATATTCAAAACATAGGCAAAAATAAAAGTGAGAGGCTGAAGGGTTTTTTTTAAATAAATTTTATTTTCAGTTATAGTTCATATTCAATTATATACTATATTATATTAGTGTCAGGTGTATAACATAGGATTAGGCATTAATATAACTTACAAAGTGATCATCCTGATAAATCTAGTACTCATTGGATACCATACATAGTTATTTCAATATTATTGACTATATTTCCTCTACTGTACTTTACATACCCATGACTGTATTGTAACTACCAATTAGTATTGCGTAATCTCTTTCCCTTTTTATACCCATCCCTTCAGTCCCCCTCCATCTGGCAACCATCAAAATGTTCTCAGTATCAATAAATTTGTTTCTGTTTTGTTTGTTTATTTTGTTCTTTAGAGTCCACATGTAAGTGAAATCTTATGATTTACTCCACTCAGAATAATATCCTCTAGGTCCATCCATGTTGTTGAAGATGGCAAGATTTCATTCTTGTTTTATGGCTGAGAAATTGTCCCTTGTATATATGTACCACCTTTTCTTTATCCATTTATCCGTTGATGGACACCACATTGTCTCTTGGCAATGGTAAATAATGCTGCAATGCTCATGTCCCTTCAAAATAGTGTTTTTGGGTATCTTCAGATACCACCCAGAAGTGGCATTAATAGGTCCTTCTTTGTCTCTTGTTATAGTCTTTGTTTTAAAGTCTATTGTGTCTGGTATAAGTATTGCTACCCCAACTATTTTTGTTGTTGTTTCCATTTTCTTTCTTTTTTTTTTTAAGTAATTTTTAAATTAATTTCAGGTGTACAAAATAATGTAATACTTAGACATTTCACCCCTCACAAAGTGATAACCCCCTCCCCCAATCTATTGCCATTCTGACATCATATATATTACAATTTCATTGACTCTATTCCCTATGCTGTGCTCCATATCCTGTTACTATATATATATATATATATATATATATATATATATATATATATGAAATTATCGTTGACATACAATATTATTCAGCTTCCACTTCAGGTGTACACTGCAGTGGTCAGGCATCTACACCATCCATGAAGTGGTCTCCCTAATAAAACATGTGCCCATCTGACACTCTACAAAATGTTCACAGCATTATTGATTATATTCCCCAAACTATCTTTCATATATCTGTGACAATCATGTGGTTACCAATTTGTGCTTACTAACCCCCTCACCTTCTCCCTAAATCCCATCCCCCTCCCACCTAGCAACCATCAATTTCCCCTCGATATCTCTGAGACTATTTCTGTTTACTTTGCTCATTTATTCAGTTCTTTAGATTCCACATATAAGGGAGATCATATGGTGTTTGTTGTTCTCCTTCTGACTTATTTTACTTAGCATAGTGTCCTCTTCGTCCATCCATATCGCTGTGAATGGTAAGATTTCATTCTTTTTTATAGCCGAGTGATACTCCATTGTATAAATGTACCACAGTTTCTTAATCCAATCATCTACTGAAGGGCATTTCAGTTGTTTCCATGTCTTTGCTATTGTGAATAGCACTGCAATAAACAGAGGGGTACATATATTTTTTCGAATTAGCGTCTTGTGTTTCTATGAATAGATATCTAAGGGTGGAATTGCTGGGTCATAAGGTAGTTCCATTTCCAGTTTTTTGAGATACCTCTATACTGATTTCCATAATGACTGCACCAATCTACAATCCCACCAACAATGCACAAAGGTTCCCTTTTCTCCACAACCTTGCCAGCACTTGTTGTTTATTGATTTATTGATGATAGCCATTCTGAGCAGAGTGAGGTGATATCTCATCGTGGTTTTTATTTGCATTTCTCTAATGATTAGTGAGGTTGAGCATTTTTTTATATGTCTGTTGGCTATCTTTCATTTTCATGAAATATCTTTTCCATCCCTTTACTTTCAGTCTGTGTGTGTCTTTCAATCTGAAGTGAGTCTCATGTAGGCAGCAAATGTAAGCGTCTTGATTCTTATCCATTCAGCCACCCTGCGTCTTTTAATTGGAGTACTCAATCCTTTACATTAAACGTACAAGGCCTGACAATTAAGGTTGTGAACTCATCTTAGAAAACGTGCTACATACCACTTTGCTGAATATCACTACAGTCACCTTTGAAGTATTTCCCTTGGGAAGCTATGCACCAAAGCCAGCACCTAGTTCACCCTTCAAAGCAATTTTGGAACTCTTTTTCTGGAATGGCCATCAGAGCCTGTCGTTCTATTACCCTGCTGTCCTGAATGTCATCAAAATGTCTTCCTTTCAATATTTCTTTTATCTTCAGGTAAGGAAAGAAGTCATTGGGGGCCGTATCAGGTGAGTATGGAGGGTGTTCCAATACAGTTATTTGTTTACTGGCTAAAAACTCCCTTACGGACAGTGCCGTGTGAGCTGGTGCATTGTCATGATGCAAGAGTCAAGAATTGGTGAAAAGTTCAGGTCATCTAATTTTTCACACAGTCCTTTCAGCACTTCCAAATAGTAAACTTAGTTAACTGTTTGTCCAGTTGGTACAAATTCATAATAACTAATCCCTCTGATATCAAAAAAGTTAGTGACATTATTGCAACAAGTTCACAAACTTAATTGTCAGACCTTGTAATTGTTAATAAATATGTAGTTATTGCCATTTTATTTATTTATTTACATTTCTAACTTTTATTTATTTTTTTCCTTCTTCTTAAAGAAGTCCCTTTAACATTTCTTGTAGTACTTGTTTAATGGTGATGAACTCTTTTAGCTTTTCCTTGTCTGGGAATATCTTTGTCTGTTCTTCAATTTTAAATGATAGCTTTTTGGTGTAGAGTAGTCTTGGTTGTAGACCCCAGCTTTTCATCACATTGAATATTTCATGCCAGTCCCTTGGGCCTGCAAAGTTTCTGTTGAGAAATCAGCTGACAGTCTTATGGGATCTCATGTGTAGGTAATTGACTGCTTTTCTCTTGCTGCTTTTAAGATTCTTTCTTTGTCTTTAAACTTTGGCATTTTAATTATGATGTGTCTTGGTGTGGGACTCTTTGTGTTCGTTTTGTTTGGTACATTCTGAGCTTACTGGGCTTGTATGTCTATTACCTTCACCAGCTTATGGAAGTTTTCTGTCATTACTTCTTCAAATATGTTTTCAATTCCTTGCTCTCTGTCTTCTCATTTCTGGTACCCCTGTAATGCGATTGTTAGTATGCTTGATGTTTTCCCAGAGGTCCCTTAACCTATCCTCATTTTTTGGGAGTCTTTTTTCTTTTGCTGTTCTGATTGGGTGTTTTCTGTTACCTTACCTTCCAAGTCACTGATTCGATCCTCTGCTTCATCTAATCTCTTGTTGATTCCCTCTAATATATTCTTTAGTTAGTTATTGTATTTTTTAATTTCTGAGAGTTCTTTTTTATGTTTTCCATCTCTAATTCTTTGTTTCCTATCTTCGTTGAAGTTCTCACTGAGATCAGTGAGCATCCTTATAACTAGCGTTTTGAACTCTGAAAAGATTGCTTGTCTCCGTTTTGTTTAGTTCTTTTTCTGGAGCTTTCTTCTGTTCTTTCATTTGAGACATGTTTTGTTGTCTCCCCATTTTGGCTGTCTCCCTGTGTTTGTTTCTATGTATTAGGTAGGACTGCCCGTCTCCTGGTCTTAGTAGAGTGGCCTTATGTATTTGGATGTTCTACAGCGTCCAGTAGTGCAGTCTCCCTGGTCTCCTGAGCTATGTGCTCCAGGCATATTCGTTGTGTGGGTTGTATGTCCCCTCCTGTTGTAGTTGAACCTTGGTTGCTGTTTGCATATCAGTAGGAGAGATTGAGCCTTAGGCTGATTGGTTGTGAGGACTGGCTATGACTAACAGTGGAGCAGCTGTTATGCAGGGGCTGACCCTACAGAGGAGGATTTGTTTTAGCAGGGCTCTGGTGCCTGCTTAGTCTGTCCTTTAGATGTGTTATTTGTGGAGGCAGTTGGGTGGTGCTCTGGTGTGGTCTGAAACTAGCCACTGGGTGTGTTGGTTTTTGGATCTCTTTGGAGGGGCTCTGGTGTAGGCCAAGCTCAGCTGCTGCCTGTGCCCGTCCCAGAAGACTTGGTATGAGTTACACAGTGATTTGCAGATGGTTTCCACTTGTGCTGGTCTTGGAGTGGAGGTCTGGAAAAGGCTAAGTTGTGAACCAAGGCCAGCTTCCATTATTGCTGGACTTGGGGCAGTTTAGCAAGAGATATGAAGCACACTGAGGCCAGGTGCTGCTTATTTAGGGCTTGTGAGGTTTTGAGAGATTTTAGAAAAGTATGTACTATGAGCCATGACAGTCCACTTGTATGAAAAAGCCTGTGAAAGCAGCTTGGGTGGGCCCACAAGTTGGGTGGCTGAATGGAGTCAGGTAGGTTGATGGAGAATCAGATATGGCACGTGCCTGTGTCTGTAGGCTGGATGAGGGGAGGGTTCATCAAAGGAACAATGGCTTCTGTCAGCACTTCTGTTTGGGAGGAAGCTGCCCCTCCAGCCCTCCCTTGAAAGCCAGACTATTCACTTTCTCCCTGTATGTCCCTTTCACCTTTTGAGCTGCTGCCCCAGCACTCGAGCTCAGAGCCATTGAGTCCATCAGCAAGTTAGTCCATGTGTGAGCCACTTAGGAGAGCGCCTGGGACTCCAGCTGCCCTCAGTCTCACTCAGCCACAATCTCCACTGATTTTCACAGCCAGTCGTTGTGGGCACTTCTCTTCCCAGCACTGGAACCCTGGGCTGGGGAGCCTGCTCCTTAGGAGGGACCTCTGCAGCCACGTGGCTGTGGGACCAGCCCTTTCCACATCTCCACCCCTCCTACTAGTCTCAACGTGGCTTCTTCTTTATGTCCTTAGTTACAGGACTTCAGGTGATTCTCAATGATGGTTAAAGGAAGGCACAGCCTTTACCTAGTCTGCCATCTTGATTGGAAGCTCTCTGAAGGGAATAGCATGATGGGATTTCTTTTTATAATAGCAAAACAGCTGCATGACTTTGTGGAGAATAGGCTAATGGGGAGAAGTAAGAGGTAGGGCAAATGTGTGAAGGAACAGTGGTCCAGGTTAGAGGTGATGGAGGTCTGTATCAAGAAGGTGGCAATTCAGTTGACAATAAGAGGATATGTTCCTCAGACACTAAGAAGGTGGCATTAACAAACCTTAGTCACTAATGGGATTTAGAGAGTGAAGGGAAAAAGGAGTGAAAGATCTAGCCAGGTTGATTCCAGTTAATAGAAAGGGGAATCACTGAGAGAAGTAGCTCTAAAGGGAAGAGATAGATAACTACTTTTGTTTCAAGTAGCATGAATTTGAGATGCATATTGGATATCTGAGAGAAGATATCTAGTAGGTAGTTGCATAAATAAAACCTGGACTTGGGGGAAGATAAAGACATAGCTTTCTGATACAGTTTGAAAGTCATTAATATATTTAGTGTTTTACCTGGTACCCATGAATAGGCTTCAGGGGGTGCCCACTCTCATATGTGCATATGTATATTTTCTTAGGCTGAGGATCTGTGCTGAGTATTTTCAGTTGCCCCACTACACTTGCACATTCCTGTACCCAGTCTCTGCCCTAATCTATAATCTATGCCCCAAGAAGCTGATAGTTTGGACTGCATTACCTGGACTCCCTTGCCATTCGACTTAGGTCATTTAACAGTAGCTTAGCCATTAGGAGGCACTGGCAGGAAATGAAAGGGATGAGAAAAGTGAAGGTTGGGATATTTCTTCCTCCTCCCTCCCTATTTTGGATCCCTTTTCCGACAAAGGCTGTATTCGTCCAGGACTTGTCCAGGCAGCTCTTATCCAGAAGCCCCTCCTTCATGGATTCCTAAGACTCCAGTAACACCATTTCCTCCTTGTGTTTTCAGTCCTGGGGTGCGAACTACTTCCTGCTCTTGCTCTTTTTTTGGGGTCTTGACATACCATATCTCCTTGGCTGCCTGAAACCTATCCATACCATCTTAGGAATCACTTTATTCCAGCCTCTGTACCATCTGAGGTTTATTGTTTCTTTCCAGATTCCTGACTAACACATCTACCCTCTGTCTTTTTTTTACTTTTATTTTTCACTTTTTTTAGTACCCTAATATGCTGTGGGGACAGAGCCAGGAGTGCAGTTTCCAGGCTCTCACCCTCACATGGAAAGGTGCTGGCTCAGGTAGTAAATGGTCATCAACTGTGATTAGATGGCCATCAGCTGTGGCTAGTTGGCCGTCGGCTGTAACCAGTGAGCCATTGGCCACTAATATAACTCCTATGGCTATGCTAGCAGAAGATGGGGGCTAGCAAGAAAATGGTGGCTGAGCTAGCAAGAGTGGATTGCAGTTAGCACAACGGATTGCAGTTAGCAAGTGGGGTTGGTTGGTTGGCAGAGAAGCAGATGGCGGGTTGCTGATCATGTGGCTCCTGCTTCCTGTGTCTCCAACCCAGCCGCCAGTGAGACTATAGTGTTATGACTCCCCTGTCTATGGCTCCATGGGTGTTCCTTTTTGGCTTCACCATATCCTGCATTCTTATGTGGGGAGAGGGAGCTGAGACCCCGCATGACACCCTGCATGACACATGGCGCAGTGAGCAGGGTACAGTGCCGGCCAAAGCTCTCCGAAGGGCAGTAGAGCACTTTGTGTGTATGAACACTCAGTCTCAGGAAGAACAGGAGGAGCAGCTGCCAGAGAGCTGGACCCCCGGGGATGGGTGGGAGGACGTGGACAGTTCTCCAACCAGCATAGGCTGGAGAAAGCAAAGGTCATTGCGGCCCTGTGGGCTGGGAAGTGCTTGCTGAGGCCCTCCCCCCAGGTTGGGGAGGACTTAGAGCCGTCGCCCTGCGGAGAGGGCACACGTTGTGGGGCCAATGCACAGCCCTGGTGAATGACTGTGGACTATGGGGAATTGCCTTCCATCCCTCATTTAATGGACCGCTTAACTGTTTGCTTGGGAACATACCACCATGTAGTGGAACTGGCGGATATTTGCTTCCTGTGTCTCGCCCGGCTGCCAGCAAGACTGGTGCAGGAAGACCCCTTCTTGGGGTACAGGCGGGTGTTTTCTTCCTGTGTCTCGGTCTGCCACCGTCGAGAATATGTGAGAACCCTGGCTGTGCCCAGGAAGTCTGACTGTGCCCAGAGAGTCTGACTGTGCCCAGAGAATGGCAGTGCCCTGAGAGGCCCTGGCTGTGTCCAGGAAGTCTGGCTGTGCCCAGAAGAACTGGTGGTGCCCTAAGAAACCCTGGCTGTGCCCAGAGAGCCTGGCTATGTCCAGGATATTGCATTCACCTCCAGGCTCCTCGCACAGGGCCCCTCGTGGAAGACGCTTGTCACGCAGATTATGAGGCGAGACCCTGTAGGGGTGAAGTGTGGGGACAGAGCCAGGAGTGCAGTTTCCAGGCTCTCGGCCTCACGTGGAAAGTTGCTGGCTCAGGTAATAAATGTCCATCAACTGTGATTGGATGGCCATCAGCTGTGACAAGCTGGCTGTGAGCTGTAACCAGTGAGCCATTGGCCATTAATATAACTGCCGTGGCTACAATGGAGGCTAGCAAGAGGATGGTGGCTGAGCTAGCAAGAATGGATTGCAGTTAGCACTGAGGATTGCAGTTAGCAAGTAGGATTGGTTGGTTGGCAGAGAAGCAGATGGCGGGTTGCTGATTGTGTGGCTCCTGCTTCCTGTCTCCAACCCAGCCGCCAGCAAAACTATAGTGGTATGACTCCCCTATATATGGCTCCATGGGTGTTCCTTTTTGGCTTCACCATATCCTACATTCTTATGTGGGGAGTGGGAGCTGAGACCCCACATGACACCCTGCATGACAATGCACTTGTGGAAGGAAAAATCTCTGAGAAGCCATGGAAATGGGTGTTTTCACCCACAGAGTGAGGGCTGTGAACTATGCCCTGTGGGTCTCTTAAACAATCTCAAAGTTATTACCACTCATCCCAGTGAAAGTTACCCAGCAAGTGTTGTCCCAAATTCCTAAAGACTGGCCTCGAATATTGGTCAGATCAGAGAGAGGGAAATATGAGTGTCCAGAAACTATGAATTATATATGAATATGTCCAACTATGTAAGGAAGACTGGATATTATACTGATAGCTTTGATTTAACTTGAATATTCTTGTTGCATTTTTGATATTTGTTTTTTCTCAACTTTTTTTGAGGCAATCAGGATGGAATTTTTTATAGCCAAGGAACCCAGAAATGTCTCAGTCGTCTAAAACTACTTCAGGGCAGAGCTGCCAAGAGAGCTCTGTATAAGCCATGACAGTGAGTGGGACCTCAGAGCACTACTGTAATATCTAGTAGTCCAGGGAAAGCTTCAGTTCAAGACTTAATCAGTACCTCCTGTTCTCTTCAAATTTGAAAATACAGATTAAGTGCGAGTGTGGGTTTAAATTGTACAACTTAAGAACTAGTGGCCCCACCCACTGGAAAATGTGACTCGATGAATAAATAGCTCATACTCTTACAATCACATTAACAACTCCTTTCTCTACTTCTCTCCCTCTTGCTCCTTCTCTCCCCAACCCCCAACGAGACACAACTGTATCTCATTGGGGGTTGGGGAGAGAAGGGGTGAGAATAGATGTGGTATAAGGGGAGGGCTAAAAAGAGCCCATTCCCTATAATCTTGTCAAGTTTCCCCTCTAGCCACATTTTTCCTACTGACACACCTCATCAACATACTCTTTTCTTCCTGACTTCTTTGTTGAAATGTGAAACATCAAATAACTTGGGGCCACTGACCTTTATGACCATGTTTATAACATGCCATCCTTAAATGTAGCCAAGTCAGTAATTCATCAGAGCTTGGAAGATAGAATTGCTTGTAATGGTGAGAATGGAGCTATTCACTTCTATTTTCTTCCAGGGGAATCAGAGAGTGAAATATTAGAGTTGGAAGAGACCCTTGAGAATTTTGTTTATTTTTTTTACATTTTTAAAAAGCCTTAGAAACCTGTATTCAAACAAAATCTTAAAAATAAATCAGTGTATAGAACAGGTCTTTTTCTGAATAAAGTTAGTTGGAACTCTGAGAACACCCATGGCTACTCCTGTAACAACTGTTGTGTGGACTCCTGGGAAGCCTGAGTGCTTTATGAAGTCCAGTGTGAAAACTTTCAATCTCCTGCATCACAGAAGTTAAATGACTTAGCTAGTTGGAGAGTCTTCTGGATGCAGGAAATTGCCTCTCAATCCACAGTACTTTGGCTACTTGCACAGTTCCTCTTTAATTCTCTGTTAGATTCAAGGTCACACACCTGATACCTCATTCAGAGCTTCCCCTATACTGCTAATTTACTTTAGAGCTATTTATTTCAGAAAATATTTTTATATCTAAAATGGTGTGTGTGTGTGTGTGTGTGTGTGTGTGTGTGTGTGTGTGTGTGTGTGTACATTGAAGGGTTTAGTAGTTATAGATTTTTCTCAGGGGCAGTCAGCCAGTTCTGTACCGGACATGCCAGCTTATACTTTTATTGATGAGTATAAGACCATCCTTCATGTTGTATAATACTTCCCTCACTGAGAATGACATCCCCAAGTAATTTTTCCAGTTTGCATGATCCTTCTGTCTGTCATTGTTTCTGCTTTGGTGTACAATTTTGATCATTTTTGGCTGAAAAAGGAATCCAAGTGATTATCCCAGAAGTACTGATAAACACTGACTGGTAAAAGGCAAATTTTATGGCGGCTCCAGAAAAATTGAAAAAAGAGGGTGAAGTTAAAAAAGCAATTAGAGATTGGGGAAGTTTTTGACATAGAGGGATATTATGAACCTCACTGAAGCCTGGGAGGATTGGCCAATAGTTGTGCGCACAATAACTAGAAAATTTACTATTGCTGAGGCATCTCAACTCCAGCAGATAAGGAGAGAAAAGAAAAAGTGTTTGCTTATGCTTGAGGTTGAGAAGACAAATTTATAAAGACTGTGCTCCAAGGACCCTGTATAGGATATATTAGTTATACCATTTCAAGGAACTTGTTCTTCAAACTAAATGCTGTGCTCATTTATCAGTCCAGATAAGAATACAGTAATCAATGCAAAGGAAAGCAAAATCATTTTTCCTTTGTGTTTTCAGATATTCAAAACAATTTTCAACTCTATTATAAGCATGGCTTAAACAATACTGATCATATCAACTTAACTGGGCTGTAAATGATACGTAAATATTTCTTGCTAAATTACTGGTATAGCCACTAACTCTGTTTAACAAATACAGTAGGCGTGGTCAGGAATTATCCAGAATCAGACTTCACATAAAAGGATTGATTTTTTTTTTTTAAGGGAAACAGTAGCTGGAAGCAATTATTTATAAGTTAAAGGTAATGAAATATTGAGAGGAACTTGAGAAACAAGTGAGAAAATAATGCCCTGTAGTTAGAAATCTTGGCAGATGAAAGATACTAAGTGTCAATATGCCCGAATGCAACATATATAAAATGAGAAGGGGGTTTGACTGTTGGTTCCACGATTTATTGCTGTGCCTTTCAGAATCCTCTCAATCTTAACTGCATCTCAGTTGCCTCTTTAAGTTACCTGTCTGACTTACCTACTGGGGTTGCTGTGAATACCCAAAGATAATGTATGTAAACATTTCCAATGAATTCGGGAATTCATTGATAGTTTGATTTTCTTGTTCTCATATGGAACCCTAGATGTGTACCTTTCGTCTTTTAAGAGAGCATTTGATTGCATGTCTTACTGGATGAATAGCCATCAAAGTCAGAGAAAGGCAGTAACAGTAACTTTTTGACTAACATCCCCTAAGGAATGAATACCTTGAGCTTATTTCTCAAAATAGAGGAAGTAAGAGAGTCTGTCCCTTTTAGGTTTTGTAATTCAAGAAAATAATAAAGGGATGTTTGAGTTTGATTGGGGCCAGAAGATAGAATTTAAGCTAGTTCTTAATCTATTATTAATAGTAAAGCTTTAGACTTCATTTTAGAACTGACCTCCTTTTAGAATATGAAGTGGTATCCTTAAAACCTAACAATTGATGAGCTTACCAAAAGAGATACTTCCCCGCTGTTGGAAATCTTCCTTCTCAGTGCAGTTAGAAATTGAAAATTCGATTCAGGGTGGTAATACTTCATGTGACATAAATATTAAATGGAATTCGTTGGTTGTTGGGCCAAGGTATTTTTTTTTTGAGTTCCTTAGGGCAGAATGTTCCTGTAGAATATTTTCTGGTAGTGCATCTTATTTTCTTACCTAGCTATGATGTAGAACCTCTTCTGTCTTGACAGGAAGCAAAATTTATACTCCACTTATTTAGTTTTGGCAAAACAATTCCTATTTTAACACCCATTTGAAAGTGTAAAAACATTTTTTGTTGTTGTTGGGGAGAGTATGAATTATTCATACAATTTTCTTGCTTTAAACCAGAACAATGGTACATCATTCTTTAAATACCTGTCAGACAAGCTTTCAGTTTTAACTCTTTTAGTTCCTTGTTCTGTATTACGTAAAATCGAGTCATTGGTTTTGTATCAGAGTCAAAATGCTCAAAGTGATTCTGGTTTCTATTTAACTTCTTAACTATAAAATACGTTTTTTTCCCTCACCATTATGAAACAACCTTACACCAACACCCCTTTTAAGGTCACGTTTTTGATATTATAGAGGCCCATTAGAAGCACCTGGGAAAAAGCACATGGTAGACCAATTTTGGAGTGCAACTGTGCCATGTGTCAAAAACCTAAAAATCTTTTATTTCTAGCAGTTGATCTCAAGCATGTGAGAAAAACTATTAGCTATAAGAAATAATCAGCATTGTTAATAATACAGAAAAACCAGAAACTAACTAAATGTCCAATAAAAAAACATAAGGAGATTTTGAAAGATTTGTAAGAACTAGCCATTGAAAATGATACTATAAAAAATATGTTTATTCACATGATAATCATGTCCTATGACTCTAACTAAAACAATCAAATTATAAATAGCATGAATAGTATGATCTGATTTTGATATAAAAACATACAGTATTTATTTATTTTGTTACAAGTACATAGAAAATGGTCTGTAAGGACACACATCAAACTTACATTGTTTAGTTTATCTCTGATAGTAGAAATATAGTTATTTATTTTTTCTTTAGTCTATTTACTGTTATTTAGTATTTTTGATTAATCTATAGTGAACATGTATTATTTGTAACATAAAATATAAAAAAATATATTAAAATGATACATACATCTTCAAATAGAGAGGATGGTGGTAAAAATTTACTGTAATTGGTTTATCCTGATTTTAGGATTTCTCTTGTTAAAAAAAAACAAAAAACTTAAGCCTTAAAATGTAAGTCTAAAAACCTGTCGTTCGGCATGTGTTTATCCCAAGGTTCAAATATCTCCTGTGGATTCACACTTTTTGATTAACTAATTTCTACATTTTCACTCTAATTTTTCATTTGTTTGTTAAACAATTATGTGTGATGTTCACTTCTAGACATGTCATTATTAACTCTGTATTCATAAAATAATACTTATATATATTGGTTGCTAACCATGCTCACAGCCTATTTTAAATACTTTACATGGATTTACCCACCTAATTATCACAGTACCCTATGAGATAAATATTGTTTTCTCCATTTTGCAGAGGAAGAAACTGAAGCCCAGGAAAGATGAGTCTTTGCTGGAAGTGATATAACTGTGTGGTAAATCTGGGATTCAAATCAAATAGGTGGACTGCAGAGACATACAGATATGTTGTCACATATGCTACACTGTAGTTTACTATTTACCAAAGATGAGATTAATAAAAACATGCACTTAAATTAAAACAGAACTTCTACACCATGTTAGTCTATTATCCCTGGAAGTATAAAGTGGGCAATATGTTTTATAATTGAAGAAAAAAGCATCCCAAAGGAGTTTTATTTTCACAAATAATTTATAAAGAGTTTTAGAAATTTCTTCTCATTTTGATAATATGTGTATGATACATTTTGTATACATGTAAAAAAAAAATGTACCACCAACTAATTCAATATTTGTTTTCTTTGGAATATTTATTCTATCTCCATTTTATCTGTGTAGTGTAAGTACTTGCTTTTTCTGTGTGTATACAACCAATAAAATAACTTGAAGCACAGACTATGTTTTCAAAGGTTCAATTCATTATCACCTTACATCTTGTTTTCAGGAAAGACAGTTATCAAAAGCATCTGAAGTTTAGGCTTTCATTACTTAATGTCAAAGTTCAAACACTAGGAAAATAAATTTAATGCTTACAAAGATCTCATTGTACATAATATTTAAAAGCTATTTGACATCCTAGAGGTGACAACAAATGTTTTTACACTTTAATAGTTAAATTCTTTTAATGATAATCAGACCAATTTCTTTCCATTGGCACTAAACTGTATTTTTCCCCTTTATCATTTCTTTTTTTCCATATCTAAATCTTTTATCTTGGCCACTTTTTCCCCCTTTCTGCTTCCTCTTTCTTTTTCTTTATTTATCCCTTCCGTTTTTTCTCCATCTAATAGTTCCTTTTTATTCATGATAATAATATGGGTGGAGATAATATATGCAAAATATCTTGTTCTAAATATTTATTTATTTATTTATTTATTTTTTGGGGGGAGGGGAACAGGACTTTATTGGGGAACAGTGTGCACTTCCAGGACTTTTTTCCAAGTCAAGTTGTCCTTTCAGTCTTAGTTGTAGAGGGCGCAGCTCAGCTCCAGGTCCAGTTGCAATTGCTAGTTTCAGGGGGCGCAGCCCACCATCCCTTGTGGGAATCGAACCGGCAACCTTGTGGTAGAGAGGACGTGCTCCAACCAACTGAGCCATCCAGGAGGCAGCTCAACTCAAGGTGCCATGTTCAGTATTAGTTGCAGGGGGCGGAGCCCACCATCCCTTGCGGGACTCGAGGGGTTGAACCAGCAACCTTGTGGTTGAGAGCCCACTGGCCCATGTGGGACTCGAACCGGCAGCCTTTGGAGTTAGGAGCATGGAGCTCTAACTGTCTGAGCCACCGGGCCAGCCCCCTAAATATTTTTTAAAAAATAAGTTAATAATACTTTTCATGACAGTAAATGAATAATATTTTCTGAGAATAAAAACAGAAAAGCTGTGCTGGAATCCCCAAAACAACATAAAATAGAGAAGTAGTTTTCATCATGAAAGATTGTATTCCAGTTACTGGTAACAGAAAAACTGACTAAAAAAAAGTGACTTAAACAACTGTTTTTCCTTCTTATACCTAGTCCAAAGGCAGGCAATTTCTGGTGTTACTTCAGCAGCTCAGTGATATCAGGGCCAAGGTCTATATGGTTCCCTTCACCTTTCCCTCCTAGTGATAAGGTGGTTGTTGCAGCCTCGTCCATCACACTGACGTTCAAGGTGGGATGAAAGAAACCATATTTATAGGATAGCAAAGTGTTCCATAAATCCTGTGTTAATTTCTGCTTACAATTTGTTTCCACACTTGTGCTTATAGGATTAACTCTAACTGCACAGAGCTGGGAAGTGTATTTTAGCCACTAAAGATGGCCACCTGAATAATAAATACATTTTCTTTTAATAGAAAGAAAAAATTAATATCAGATGGACTTACTAGTTATATATTTCTGTGCAATATATATCCCCCAAATCCGGTGGTTTGAAATAACAAACATTTACTGCCTCACAGTTTCTGTAGATTAGAAATTCAGGAGTGACTGGCTGAGTGGCTGTGGCTCGGGGTCTCTCATGTGTTGGAGTCAGGATGTCAGCAGGAGCTGCAGGCATCTGAAGACTGGACTGTGGGGCTGGGGGATCCACTTCCATGGTGGCTCACTCACTGTTAGCAGGAGGCCCCAGTTTCTTACCTCATGGGCCTCTCCACCATTTGCATAGACTATTAGCAGTAGATAGTAGACTGTCCTACAGTAAAGTTTCAATTGAAGCAAAAATAAATCTTTTGTCACAAGTGAAATATTTTTGTAGAGGAACTCACCGAACTGGTAAACTCAAATTGGAACACCTCTGATGTATAGTTGAATTCATTGTGCAATAAACTGAAATTAAGTTTGGTACCTGTATTAATTTGCTAGGATTGCCATGATAAAGAATCATGTTATTATGATACTTTCACTGGGTGGCTTAAACAACAGAAATTTGTTGTCTCACCGATACTAACATGGGCATTGATTGAAGTGTGCTTGTGATGTAGCTACACTTATTTCTATGCCAAACATCCTAATGTATTTTAATGTGCATCAGAGAGAAACCAAAGAACCCCCAGCTAAGAAAGAAATATATTTAGTTTCTTTTGCAAATGAATCTCATTGAGTCTAATAAAAGCATTTTTATAGACTGCATGTGTTATCTTCACAACATAGTTACTTGATTACTAGTGTTTTTAACCCAAGCTTTCAGTTTTATTATAGTTAACATTATCAAGGTTATAAGACTAAGTTTTACAGACCTTGGAAATAAAGTACTAGTACTTTATTTGGCAGCATTAAAGCATCAGCTCTTACATGTGTATGTAAGAGCTTTGCAGCTTTTTGGGAACCTGAGCTTAGAACATCCAAAGTCTTATATAGGTCATATTTGCCAGTGAATGGTTTTTTCTCAACAGTGCTCTGTAACCTTCGAGAAATTTGCTAACAGGGTGATGATATTCCTTAACACTCTGCTGGTCTGCTCGGAGTGTCAGAGCTCTGGATATCTGCTTTTTAATTGCCATGTTCAAGGTCTAGTTATTTTCGCTGCATTGGGGCAAGAGAACTATAATGAGAAAGTAAAAATCGTTAAACATCAGTGAGTAAGGGAACAGAGTCTTCTTTAATTCTTCTGTGAATTAGCTTCTCAAGCATAGCTGTGGCTGAGGCTAATTTCTATGTCAACATTCTCTTCTCAGTTCCTCGGGAGGTCATATAAAATATAAGGCAGACTGCACAACTCTTATCTTTAAAGAGAAGGGAAGACAATGGATTAAAAGACAATTATTACACAGAGACTTACAGATTGTTAATAGTTAAAAGCTTATTAACCTCAAAGTATTCTATAAATGAGTAACATATAGTGTGCACAGCAAGCTACACATATGGGGAAGTTGCCATTTTGATTAAGTGGCCTAGAAATATATGGTGCTAGACAGAGTTCACATGTTTTGAATCCTCTGAATTTAGACACTCAGATTTCTTTAAAACCTATTTTGCTGTTTTACAGGTTATTTATTGTGCTACTGTTCATGATTATTTATTTTTTCTGAAATTCTCAGGCATTTTAGAAAACTACCACATGACCAAACTCTCTCAAAAGCAGGGTTTACTATTGTAGCTGTTAGAAGACTAAAAAGTCACAAACTTTTGATTCTTTGAGGGTTATGTGTGTATAAATATATGTGCATACAATGCATGATGATACTATGCAGCATGTTAAATAAATTGTATGGGTGTGTTTATATGTATAGATTTACCACTTATGAAAAAGCATAACACATAGCAGAGATTGAACTAAGTGCTTTTCATACATTATCTCATTTATCTTTATAATAATTATCTGGTGAATCTTTCTCCACATCTATTAGGTAAAGAAGCTGGGGCTTAGTAAGTGGCTTAGTGGGGATTTGAATAGAGGTTTGCCGATCTCTAGAAACCATTAATGTCAGTACGTAGTGACCATACTCTGCACTACAAAAAATCTCCATGGATTTGCTGATGTTGAGTACAAATGATTTTATGTGTGTCCATAAGGGGGAAAACAATGGACTTCACTGGGAATTCAGAAGACATTTGCCCTCATATCAACCTTTGAAAATTCTAAAAACAAGCAGGAGATTGGATTACTTCTGTGATCACTGATAATTCCAAGAGACAAATTATAGTCATAAGTACCTGGAGTCCAGCCAGTCTGACAGTCTTGATGTTGGACTCGGTGGAACTGGACTTGGTGCGTGGGAGAGAGGAGAGCTGGATGTGCCGTGGCTGCTAAACAGTCAGTATTTCACAGATCGACTGAAGAACCCAGGTTGAACAAGCCATTGTTGTCTCACACAGCAGTGAGGAGGGAATTTCCTGGGGCCAAAGACTGGGGTGATGTAAGTCCATAGACTAGACTCAAGGGTATCACAGGTCACCAGTGTAAGTGATCATCCACATATTGGATCTTCTAACAACTTGAGATGAGTAGTTTAACATGTTTGAGCCTCAGTTTCCACACCTGCAAAATGGAAATTATAGTGTTTTCTCATACGGTTGTAGGTAAGGATGAATGAAATCATATTTATGAATAAGTCTCAATACAATGCTTGACCTATAACAGAGATAAAAGTAGTAGTAGAACTACAAGGTGTAATCAAAACATGCAGTGAATGCTGCTGCCAAGTGCCATCCAACGAAAAGGCAGGGATCTTCAATGTGGGAAGCAGGCGACAAACCTTAGTAACAGTGTGTTACAAGTTTCAACTTCTTCAGTGCAGTCAGTTGGATGTGAGCTATGTTTGAGAGAAGGTGTGTTTTAAAGTGTGCTGTAAATCATGGATCACAAACAGTGCATTCATATGAAATGGGCAAACAGTTACATTTTCCATCATGACCGCCCCGTGTCACACATTGCTTCTGGTACAGCAATTTCTGTCAAATAAAAGCATTATGATGTGTCCTCATCCACCTTATTCACCAGATCTGACACTGTGTCACTTCTGGCTTTCCCCCAAAGTCAAAATGACCATGAGAGGTTTTGCATCTCTTCAGGACATCGAGGCAGCCATGACAGTGAAACTAAAGACATTCATGAAAAAGGAGTTCCAGAACTGCTTTAGAAAGTGGCAAGAATGATGGGATAGGTGTGTTTGAAGCAAGGGGGGTATTTGAGGGGAATTAATGGGAATGTATCTTTCACTGTAATCTTTTTTTTTTTTTTAATTTAAACATTCACTGTAGTTTTAGATCACGCCTCATAGTAGTAGGACTACTACCAATGCCATTTACAGCAATACAACAGGGATATTGGCCCAGTGGTCCTTAAATATGCTGTGTCAAATTTGTCACAGGGGTTTGTCTTTGCCAATTTGGGCTATTATAACAAAAATGCCACAAACTGGGTGGAAAACTACAGAAATTTATGTCTCACAGTTATGGAGGTTGGGAAATCTAATATTGAGACATCAGTAAATTTGGTGTCTGGCAAAGTTCTGCTTCCTGGTTCATAGACAGCTGTCTTCTCTCTATGGTCGGTGGGGCAAGGGTGCTTTCTGGGGTCTCTTTTAATAAGGGCACTTATCTCATTTCTGAGGGTTCCACTTTCATTATCTAATCACCTCCCATAGGTCCCACCTCCAAATACCAGAACATTGGGAATTAGGTTTCAATATATGAATTTGGAGGAAAAGGGGGACACAAACATTCAGTCTATAGCAGAATCTCTGCTTGAACTTGTGATCATGCTGACATGATTAACCCATTAGATGTGTACCTACCATTTGGACAGTTTTTTCCTTGCTTTTTGCAAAATCTTTTTAGAGATGAGCATACATTTTTATAACCATTTACAATTTTTAAAAACTTGTTATTGAGTATAATACATACAGAGAGTGCGTAAAAAATGTATACACATTTTAAGAAAGGAAAAACTGTATTAAAATTGTAATACTCAATATATACCGATACCAAAAGATGAATATAAGTCATGTTTGACTTCTGCAGTTACAAGAGGTGCTCAAACTGGTTACCGTCAGCATCCACACACTTCTGATTACAGCGCACTACTACTTGAGCAACATTGACCAAAGGGTCCACTTGTATCGCTGTGCATGCTGTTTCAGTTTCTTCGCACAGTACCATAAGTCTCAAACTTACCACGAATGTGTGCAATTGTAGGGGTGTTAGAGGTCCTGTTGCATACTCACGCCACCATTGTCATCGTACTTCCACAACGTTCTCAAGTTTCAAATACCACTTCAAAATTATCTTATGTTCCTCGAACGACAACTGTGCTTCCTCCATTTTCTTTGTCTGTCCTGCTGTCCCATGGTGATGCTAGCATTCATTTGATTAACGCCATCTTTTGAGTGAATGTTATACTATATATTGCTACATAATTCAATTCAACTTCAAAAAGTAATACATAGGTAACATGTCTTAAAATGTATACACGTTTTTTTGGCACCCCCAGTATGTGCATATATCAGGCATAGAGCTTGATGAAGTTTTGTAGCCAGTACCCAATCAAGAAACAGAACATTTCCTCAATCACTACACCATCCCCCAAGGGAGTATATGCTGAACTCTAGTAGATTAGTTTTGCCTGTATTTGAAATATATGAAATTAGAGCCATATAATTTGTACATGCCTATATCTCAGCTTTTTCAGGCAAAATTAAGTCTATGAGTTTCATCTGTATTTTGCATATAGCAATGCTTTGTTCTTTTCAAAAACTGCTATTTAATATTCTATTGTGTGAATACACCACAATATATCCATTTTCCTATTGATGCACATTTGGATAGTTTCCAATTTGGGGATATTCTGAATAGAGGTTCTGTATTCTTGTGCATGGCTTTTCAGTCTTTTCAGTGTACAAATGGATAGATTTCTGCAGGATATTTACCTAAGTTTGAGATTGCTAGGTCATAGGGTGTGTATATGTTTAGTGTCTTTCAAAAAAGAACATATCAATTTACATTCTCACTGGCAGTGCACTAGATTGTTTCGAATGATGATTGTTTATTAAGAATTATTCTCCCTGTAGAAAAAGGAACCCTCATACACTGTTGGTGGGAATGCAGACAGGTGCAGCCATTATGGAAGGCAGTGTGGAGGTTCCTCAAAAAATTATGAATAGAATTGCCATATGACCCAGCAATCCCTCTCCTGGGTATCTACCCAAAAAATCTAAAAACATTTATACATAAAGACACGTGTGCTCCAATGTTCATTGCAGCTTTGTTTATGGTGGCCAAGACATGGAAACAACCAAAATGTCCTTCGATAGATGAATGGATAAAGAAGTTGTGGTATATATACACAATGGAATACTATTCGGCGGTAAGAAAAGATGATATAGGAACATTTGTGACAACATGGATGGATCTTGAGAGTGTAATGCTGAGCGAAACAAGTCAGACGGAAAAAGCAGAGAACCATATGATTTCACTGACATGTGGTATATAAACCAAAAACAACAAAAGAACAAGACAAACAAATGAGAAACAGTAACTCATAGACACAGACAATAGTTTAGTGGTTACCAGAGGGTAAGGGGGGTGGGGGGTGGGAGAAGAGGGTAAGGGGGATCAAATATATGGTGACAGAAGGAGAACTGACTTTGGGTGGTGAACACACAATGGGATTTATAGATGATGTAATACAGAATTGTACACCTGAAATCTGTGTAATTTTACTAACAATTGTCACCCTAATAAATTAAAAAAAAAAAAAAAGAATTATTCTCCCTGCATTGTGATTACTTTTAAACCATCCAGCTGCGCAGAATGCAGCTGTATTAAGAGCTGATATCGTGGGCACTAGATCCCATATAGATGCCTGAGAGCAGGGCATGCCGTGTGATATGTGTAAAAGAGCTATCGGAACCATGCATTTCTGCTTCTGTTTTATGGCTTGATGTATTTTGATGGCAGTCCTTAACAGCTGTGGATTTCTTTTTCTAATGTTTTCTTGGAAACTGAAACGAGTTTGAAAGCAGCCTAATTCATATAGACCACACAAGTAAGAAGAGGTATATTAGATAACACCAATATGGGCTAGAGTGGCGCCAGAGAACAAAAAAGAAAAAAAAAAAAAGCTTCTTACTAGGTAACTAGTAGATCCAGGCATGAAATTTAGTAATATGCTGTTTAAACATAAAATGTTAAGAGGAAAAACTTGTTTGAAATTGTAGAAGTGTCTGACAGCTAGTGTAAGGAATGTGTGAGTTTTCATGCTGACATCCTTCTATACCAACTTTGGGCTTATCAGGTCGCCTCCAGTTTTAGCAATGAGGAGAAAAATGGGTTATAAATATGATATATTGTGTTAATTGAAACCATTCACAATCCTCTGTATTTTGGGAAAAGTCATGCTAGAAACTGCAAGCCGGCAGGAACAAGTAAATTTTCAATAAGAGATTGAGTGTCTACTGAACTTGAGGTCTTACACACTTCTTTCCTGCTTTAATCCTCAAACTCTGCCAGTCGTGTATTTTCACCATCCTTTTCCCCACAGATCAGTCCCAGAGATGCTAAGTAACTTGTCCAAGTTCCCAACGTTTGCAAATGACAGAGCTACTTTAAAAACCACATTTTAATTCCTTACTGCCTCATGTTGCCAGAGAGACATAAACTGAAGTAATTGCACGGTTTGGCAGTAAACAGCAGGAAAACTATTTTAAAAAATATCTGATAGACTTTACAAATGCTTTTTGAATCTCTGTCATTCCACACTTTGTGGTGGCATTAGCTGAATACCAGTTGGTTCTTTCACCTTCTGCTCTCTTAGCAAGGCCAGCCAGCCGAACCTAGACAACTGTCTCTGTTGTCCTCCTACCTCCCTGTCTGTATCCATCTCTGTTTCCTTATGTTTTAATTTTCTAACTCTTTCCCCTACCATCTAGCAGCCTCATCTGTATAATGGGTCCTTAAGCTGCCCATAGCTCCTCACTAAGACAGCCCACTTGTCCCATTTCCAAAATGAATTCAGGAAACATTCATACAGCACGCAAAGTGTGGAATTTATGGTAGTTCGGGGAGTGATATTAGTGCAAACAGGTCTTCTTAGGCCTGGTTGGAATCATATCAGAGCCATTAAATTCAGTTGCTTCTCCTAACACAGCCAAAGTGATTTGGGGGTGTGTTTTCCTGGCTGTCTCACTTAGAGAGCTTTATTATGAAGCGGAGCATACAATATATATGAACTGGTGGCCCAGATAAGGAAAGTGTTCCAATTCCTTGCAATATCTAGAATGGGTACTTGAATGATAGACTTGTATGATAGAACGTACTTCCATGATTGTGCAATCCAAACAGCTCATTTAATGATTGAAGCTCAAAAAGGTCAAATCCAAGAGTGCCAAGTGAGGAAAGAGTTAGAGCTAGAATAAAAATCTCCCAATTCACAGTACAGTCCTCTTTTCACTATAACATGTAATTTGATTTTTTTTTTCAGTTTTGTTATTATAATCTTACAGATGAGTAAAATTAAGCAAAATAAATCTAGTTGATTAAATCATTCCAAATAGGCTCCATTTCCAGCATCAACTGAAAATACATGAGTCAACATTTAATTGGAAAAGATTATGGGTAGGGAAAAATTGTCAGACTTGTTCTACTAAAAGTCATCATCAGATGTCTTCATTACAAGCTCAGAGTGTACATAAAAACAATCTGCTGTTCATAGCATGTTCGTGGCAGTTTATTTCTCTTGTAAATCAGGATTATGGTTATATAATTTCCCATTCTCAGTACTAGCTCATGCTTTCCCTTGTGTAAAAATTTAGATTTTTTTTTTTTTTCCCTTCATGGATGCATTGTAGCTTTTATCTTTCAAAGGTAATTGCAATGATTGTATTGGCCTTCATGTGATTACACATTCATGTAACAAGATCACATTTGCATTATTCTGATTTCTACTGAGAAGATGTAAGGAGCCTTTGGATTTTTGTCATTATCTCTATGTCCTCTTCTAACCCATCAGTCACAGCAGGCTGACAACACAAGGTATTTAGTCAGTAGGTCACAATGGCCTTATAGCTGTCTGTTATTCAAAATAGAATTTAACTTGGAACTTTACATTGTATCACACCTAACCCAGTTTTCTTATTTGTTATTAGTTTATATTGTTAAGCAGTGTGGTAAAAATAAAATCTATTCACCAGATTCTATGTAACAAATTGAATGTTTAATAGGTTGACAAATAATAGTTTTTAAATAACTTACCAATCTTTATATTATCACATTCTTCATATCCTCCTTATTTTTATCTACTCTAGACCTTTTATTCTAAAACTCACAAAGTTTTAGAATAAAAATTATACATAAAATACTATAAATAAATAATCACCAGTCAATATTTATTAGACCATTATATCCTACATTTAGATTCATTTCTAATATTTTAACAAATACAATAAACACAATAGCCAAGGAAGTTTGATTGTTTGCTGTGAGCCAGGTCCTGTTAAGCAGTTAGAGTATCAATTTTAGCCCTCGCTGTAATCCTGTAAGACAGTTATCACTGCCCGTTTTACAGATGAAAAAACTGAGGCTCAAAGAGGTTGAGTCCTTGTCTCAATGTCATACACAAGAAAGTGGTCAAATTGGAATTCATGATCAGGACCTTCTGACATTAAGTTGCTCCTAAGAGTGAGGGTCATTACTTTGTGTTTGAAATGTGAGACCTTTTTTCTTTGTTGCATATTTACATTGACCATTTTATCTATAGGAAAAAAGAGGAAATTCAAAAAATCCTGATTCATAATGTTAGTGTGAAACAAATGTATGATTACACAGAGAAGCATGAGGGTGGTATTAGTCACTCAAAATCTATTCAGATAATAGCAATTCACTATTTTCACAAAGCGTAGAATCCTGATAAAAATACTTTTCTCAGATAACTGAATTTTATTGATTCAAGTACCAAAACTTTAAAAAGATAACATTTAATGGAAGTCTTTCTAAAATGTTCTATAGGCATTTCTGTATATTTAGATGGATGACTCAGGGTATCACTTGAAAAAAAATCCACAATTTTACTATGATATCTCTAGGTCTGATTTTATTTGTTTTTAGCTTTCCTCTCTTGATTTTATTTTTTCTCATGTTTGAATCCATTCAATTCCTTCCTCAGTTGCCTTTCCTCCTTCTAGTGTGCTATGAACTGCAAAACCATATAACACAGTGTTGCAAAAAGCCTGCATATGGAGTGATTGGAATTCTTAGGAAAAGCCTTAGAGAGTAATGTGGAACTTTAGTTATGGCTTTTGGAGGCACCAGGGAAGTATCATACTTTTGAAATCCTGATTTACTTATTTATACGCTACTTTGTTCAACAAACATAAATACATGTGAAGTAAAATTAATGGTAAATATACATAATGATTTTAAAAATGTCAGGACTGGAAATGTATATATAAGAACTAATATGAAGATATTTTTTTGGCAGTCAAACCAAAAAGGCAGATTAGTTAAAACTTTTGTTTTCATAGAAGATAATGAATAACAGGGATAACTGTATGTTTCCTTGTCCTAAGTCCCAAAAGAATGTCTCATGGGTAACTTATTATATGTCTTTAAAAAATAAAAATAAATCCTATGTTTAGGACTGTGTTATAGTAAACTAAAATATTTTGCTTCTTAATATTGTTTCCAATAAAATCATAATCATCATCAGTGAACAATAATTGAACAATTATTATGTTAAATATACTGTGAATCAAATAATGAAATTAGAGGTTTGCTCCTGACAGCTTTAACCATCTTGCTAGAAAACAAAGAAAACTCATACGCTCAAGTTAGTGTATGCTGTCATTACTGAATTTGTGTTAATCACAGATATAAAATTCTCACAGTTCTTCAATTTCACAACTAAATATATATTATTGAAGTTTCCCCAAATGCTTACAAGGACATTAACATCACCCAAATCAGCCAAAATATATCATCTGCCATTTTAGTGGATGCCCATATCCAATGACCGATCTATGCAAAAGTAGAAAAGACATTTCTTTCACCCAATCTTTGACAACTCTAAAGGGTGTCCCAGTATTAGAGCTCCCCCTGGGATCAGCTGAGGCACTGTGATGACTGCATCACAGCCCAGCTTTTCTCTCTGCTAAGTCTTGGTTCCTTCACTTCCACCATAGTTGTTAATCTGAACATTCCTTAATAAATGTCTTGTACTCCAGGCTCCATCCCAGAGTCTGCTCTTCTGGAAAACCAACATGCCAGAGTGTGGGTCATTTTGTGCAAGCCACTAAGACTTATGTTCAAGAAGAATTATAGTTTAGTTTAAAAGACAAGACAGAGCAATGCATGCTATGTATGGGCTAAGGGCCAAATGAACCCGTGAGATTCTGAATACTTTTACATCTCAGAAGCCAGGGAAATTGCTGAGGGCCAAGGTAACCAAGGAAGGCTTCTCAGAGGAAGCTTCTAAATGTTTCCTTCTTGATTCCAAAATACTCATTTCAGTATGTTAACAGTTCCCAGCACTGCTACTTTTCTATGCATGTTTGTTCATAATAGTGTCTAACAATTTGGGGGATCCTATTCTTACACTTTTATCTTTCTGTAGCCTCTTTCTACATATTAATGATCTGTGTGAATACCATATAAGTAGCAATAGCCCACAAAGGCAAGCAAGAAGGCAGTTGTGTTTATTGCAGTAGCACTATGTTCAGTTGCTGCCTTGCTCTCAGGATTATCATGTAGCTTTTCACTTCAAGAAACTGTTGTGAAGTCTTGTGACTAAATAATGTTTTTTGCCCTAAAACCTAGTTGTAAACATCTCTTCTTCTGTTGTGTCTCATACTTTGTCGTCTACACTCAGCGTAACTTACTCTCCTCACAGTTCTGCTTTCCTTTTCTCTACTTACACTGCACTTTTAAAGGGAAGCCTTGGAGATTCCTGGGGATCATAGAATTTCAGTGAGGCTCAACACCAAGCTGGCATCACCTACACTGCTTGTCTTCAAGTTGGGTTTCCCAGAAGCCGGCCCTGAGATTTCAAGGATTTGAGGGTAGGTAGTATTTTGGCAAGGTGGCTCAGGGTAGGGCAGTAGGAAAGTGAGACAGGGCAGAGAAAGCAGCTAATAAAAGTATATCATCAAGCAGTTGGAGCTTAATCCAACCAGGGAAGTCTAGTAGCCCATGTAGGATATGGACCTCACCCTTACCCACCAAGTGCAAAGGAGCTGGGCTATTAATACACCAACTTATCAGTCACCTCTTAGGAACAGCTCCGCGAGGAGGTGAACTCTTCAGAAACAGCACATGTATCCCATGTACCAGAACAAAGCAGGATCTGAAAGCCAAGGAAAAAATGCTCAAGCAAAATTAATTAATTAATTAAATACAGGTGCTGACACTCAAGCCTATGGGCCCAGAAATGGTCAAGGCAAAGGGATGGGAGTGGGGTCCTATAACATCAGCAACAGGCTAATGAAGAGAAAACACAGATACTGCAATCGCTTCACATAGGCTAGGTGTTTCTTCCTCATTCCTACATCTCATTAGTCACCAGTTTCGACTGGTGTTGCCTCCTTGCTAGCTCCACAGCCTTTCCTTTCTTTGTGGTTTTGCTGTGTTCTACTCAAACGTGCCTGATTTCTCATCCTTTAACACACCCCCAGAGTGTTGACCGTTGTGTAAGCTTGGAGGTTGGGTTCCTTTGCTGGAATGTGTATATTATGTTCCTGCTGAAGGTCCTTCTCCAAAGTCTCCATCCTCCAAGATGCTTTCCACCGCCCTCTCCTGTAGTTTGTGGCATTTCATGGTAGCCTCATTTCAGCACTTCTCACAATCTGCCTTGTATCAAAGTTATGTTTATAGGCATCTCTTTTTCACTAGATAGTGAACTCCTGAAGGGCAGGCGTTGCTCTTCCAATTACTGTGGCGCCCACTGCGGTGCTTCACATGTAACGGGTATTTGATAACTGCTTGTTGAATTAAGCTGAATAATTTAAATCCAAAGTAGGTTGGAAATGGAGCTGTTTTGAGGGACCACCTGATTTTGTTACCTGGATAAGAAAAACACACACTCAATTTTTCTAACAGCTTGCACTCAAGCTGTCATTAAAATTAAAGTCTTTTATTATATGCTTTCATTGTTGCTGAAATAATACTCCCCATGCCTTGGAGCACTAGATATAACAGCCTCTCTTAGCTATAATTTTGTGACATCAGGCATCAAGCAATTGGGAAATTACAAGTGCTGGTAATATAAGTTTACATACAGTATATCATTACCAATGAGAAAACAGCGCCCGGAGGCAGGGATGCTCTGTAACATACTTTTCTGAGAAGAAAGGAAACTCAATGGAATGACAGTAAATTTCTATGAAAAAGCATTTCATCCTAAAAAAAATTACGGTGCCTGTTTGGTTACCCTTTAATAATTTCAGTTAACTTCTATGTGGCAACATGCTAAAATAAATTGTTTCTCTCTCTCTTACACACACACACACACACACACACACACACACACACACACACACTGATACTGAGAGATCATTTTAGGAGTCTGGGAAGACACTGGCCACTGGTGCTGGAGTTAAGGTTCTGGGCTGGGCAAACCACTTGGTTTCACTTGACATGTCCACCATCTCCCCCACCCAGTCCCATCCTTCCACCACATGCACATATTCAGACCTTTTGCATGCTTCTCATTTAAATGAGCAGGGAAAAGAGCTTTTAATGAGATATGAGCAAGAAGAAATGCCCCCACTATATCTAAATGAATTCAAATGAAGTCTTAGTTCAAGGGAAGAGGAGAGGAACAGTGTCTTTCTAGGACCTGGAGTAGAGGTAGAAGGCTGTGGGTGAGCTTTACTGACCATCCTCTTTAAATTGGTCTCTTTCACATGCTCTTCCACCACTCCTACCCCAAGCAATGATACTTACACATATACTGTATTCACAGGCTGTAGTAACAGAAACCTCAAATTACTGTGACTTAAACTAAATGCAGGGTTGTTTTGTTTTTTGTTGTTGTGTTTCTTTATTAAAAAAAAATCTCAGGCAAAATATGTTGAGAAGGAGGCAGGACAAGGGTGATCTGGGAGATGCACAATCAGGAGGAACTTAGGCCTCCTTTAATCATCTCAATCTGTTAATGTCTGTTCCCCATCCTCAGTATTGTCTTGTGGTCCTAGACGACTTGCTAAAGTTCCATCAGTCACCTCTGTGTTCCAGGCTGGAATAAGAAGGAGCAATGGAAAGAAAGTGAATGTGTGTGTGTGTGTGTGTGTATGTATATATAATGTATAATACATATATAATATATGTGTATATATTTTGCCCCCACAGTTGCTTAGCATCCTTTGAAGAGCTTTCCTGGAACCCCTACCCAATTACTTTCTCTTACATATCATTGGGCCCCTCTGTCTGAAAGGGAGAATAGGAAATACATTTCAGTATCTGTGCTCCTTGCTCAGGTTTGCTTTCTTAAGAAAGAAGAGGAAAGTGGATATTAGGTAGAAAACACATACACACACACACACACACACACACACACACACACTTCTTCTGTTTAGATGCTTATGTACAAGGGACTGCAGAAAAGTAGTTACAGCACGCTTTAAATTTATAAAATGTGTCTGTGAATTCCCACTTCTCTTGTTGATACTGTTTGACTCATTCAGAGAGTCAGAGAAAGAAGAAAGAGAGAGAATGATAAGGAAAAGGCTTGAACTTTTCTGAAGTATTGAAATCTCTGAGAGAGCTTGCATTTTTCAGCATTTGAAATGCTAACTGGATGTTTGTGTCAGACTCTAAGGAATCACGGTACAAATCCTTTATTAACATGATTTAAATTCTCACCTCTTAATAACCTTGACTATTTCTTTTCTTGGGGTGAGGTTGGACTGGAAGGAAGCAAGTATCATTATTCTCTTTTTAACTGGCCAAAGTTGTTTCTTCATCCATTCTCAGCTTTCAAAAGAAGTTGAGATAAATCCACTTTTAAACTGTCAGGGATTCATTATCAGAAGAAGAAAAAGGGAATTTGACTGGTCTTTAATGGAAATTGAGACCAGGAGGCCCAGGACTGAACTTTATGCTTTTAAAGACCAAAACTAGAGTAGAGCCTAGTGTTGCAGTAGGCTCAGTGCACCAGAATCCATAGCATTTTTAGAAAGGAACACCCACAGCTTTTTGTTGAAATGATCACCTGCCTTGAAATGGTCCCCCTTCTCTGTGTTTCTAGTTACCTGCAGTCAATGATGATCCAAAAATATTTGATGGAAAATTCCAGAAATAAACAATTCATAAATTTTAAATTGCTTGCCATTCTGAGTAGTGTGCTGAAATCTCATGCTGTCTCTCTCTGTCCTCCCAGGATGTGAATCATACCTTTGTTCAGTGTATCCACACTGTATCCTCTACCTGCTCATTAGTCACTTAGTAGCCATCTCGGTTATCAGCTATTTTGAGAGACAGAAATAAAGACACCACATTGACATAACTTTTATTATAATATATTGTTATAATTATTCTTTTTATTATAAGTTAATGTTATTAATCTCTTACTGTGCCTAATTTATAAATTATACTTTATCATAGATATGTATGTATAGAAAAAAACATAGTACATAGGGTTTGGTACTATCTGCAGTTTCAGGCATCCATTGAGGGTCTTGAAATGTACCCTCTGCAGATAAGGGGTGACTACTGTATTCATTAAAAAGGGGGCAATGAGGGCGGTGCAACAGCTAAAATAGGAAAAGCAATGTACTTGTCAGACTCACAGGAGAACCATCACTGGGAAGTTCAGTTGATTATAGTCAAATTCGAAGGAAAGTAGAGGTTGCAAGCTTAAGTTATACATGTATCATTTAGCTCTAATATCTTCCCCAGACATAAGCTACACACAATTGTAGTCATAGATACCAGATGTTTATTGATCTTTATATTTGATCTGTCATATTTAATGTAATTTAAATGGGATAGGCAGTTTGATTCCATATTGTGTCTATTAAAGAGATGGTCAGTCTTCAAGTTTCAATTAATTTGAAACATCTTCATCAATCTTTTCTCAATTACCTTTTAGATTTTAAATGATCATTTTTGAAAGGCTTTATAAAAACAAGTCATTGAATATATTGTAAAGAGTGAAAAAATAAAAGCAAATGTTTGAACTAAATTCTGACATCCTCAAAGGTCATGAGAAAGAACACCTGTCATGTTTAAGGGTCATGTAGCCTTTTTTTCCCTGCCTGAGGGAAGTTCACAGTTGACCGTGAATTCACTCAGAGATGTAATGTGAAGTGGAAGCTAAGGGGGGGTGTGTGTGTGTGTGTGTGTGACAGGACAAGCAGGATAAGATTTCCGAGGAATCTTGGCCCCTATCATCTATTCTATAATCTCACCTGAAACAAAATCCTTGTTCTGCTTATCTTTCAAAGTATCCAGGAAATTTAAGTAGTTACTGGTGCTGTCTATAGAGTGTATACTACAGACGTAACACCATGTTCCACCTTCCTTTTCATGCCAGGAAGACCACGTTCCCCTGTTCAGACAACCTTCCTATTCTTTTCTAGAAGAATTATGGTAGGGCAAACTTATTACTCTTTACTGTGCTTTGAGGGGACTTAGGGGTGATCTTTTTCAGATAATACTTTCCCTATATAATGTTTCCTGAAGAAATGCTGCAGAGTCTATTCTATGGCATCGTGCACCACATGAATCCAGGCAATTGATAGAGAATAGTAAAGCAAGTTTACAAGATCTCTTCACTATATCTTGGCTTTTGCACTCCATAAAATATTTACCCAAAAGAGTTTTCTATTAAATTTAGTCTAGCCCATTCTCTGGCAGTCAAGTCCAAAAATCAAAAAGTACAGGTTTTCTAAATATTGAAATACACTGCGAACTATAAAAAATAAGGAAAATTTGTGGTGATGTGGAAAATGTTCCAAATATGTTAAGTATCAAATAATGGGTTAGGTTGCATAACATTTATAATATTATCCCTCTTTTTAAAGGATGTGTATAGGTCAGGGATGGATGGATGAGCAGACACATTGGGGTGACTTGCAGCAGTACCTGAAGACAAGCAGTATTTGAAATAATTTTTGTTAGTAGTTTTCTTTATAAAGAAAGACTGTTAGGAAAGAAGATTTTGATTATCTGTTTTTAAGTACTATTTGATTATATATATATATATATATATATATATATATATATATATATATAAAACAGGGTTTGTCTGAGTCGTGAGATATTGGGTCATTTCTATTCTTTATACTTTTGTGTATTAAAAAAAACTCAAATCATTGTTATTTTTAATGATATACTATATTTTTTCTTTATATTAAGGCTGTTGTTTTAAAATTTATAAAAACAGTTTCAATGTAGCCGTTAAAAATTCAGGCTTGCTTCCAAAACTATATGACATTAATGTCTCCTATATTTACCCAGAAAAAAATTAAATGCAATTAAAATTCACCATTTGTATATGATATGCATAAAATAAATTATTAAAAAAGCATCCCTGTTTTTCGTTAGTTAAATAGGTGTTCTGAGGAATAAAAAAGGTATAAATCATATCATTTTGCAGCCTTTCCTTGAATCCAGAACAGCCCTACAAAAAGACCAAAAACATGACCTCTGGAAGAATATCTCTTTATCTTTCTGATTAATTGGGCACTGCAAATTCTAAAGCAAACTTATGAACCATCCAATCTCATTTCCATTACGAATATAACTGTTTTTGCCTTCCTGACATTGCATAAATATGATGATGAGAAATAAAAATTAAAGTGCTCAAAATTGAAAGAGGAAAAAATATGGTCTTGAAATAAAACCATTTAAAAATGAAATTTAGATTGCAGTTTTTATTAGAAGAAAATAGAATATTCAAATGATCACTAAGGATGCTAAATGTGCTTTTATCCACTTATACATATATTTAAAGGAACCTAAACAACATATCAAATATGTAAATTTAAAAGCCAGCATTTTCCCATTTATTTCAACAGACAACTTTTTTCTTCTTAAGTGCATATTTTACATATTCATTTATTTGTTTAGAAGTAAAACTTGCATGAAAAATTATTTTACTGGTTTTCTAGACTGCAAATATGTCATAGCTGTCACTGTGCTCAATAAATATTAGGTGATAATTTGGTTCATAAAAAACAAACATTTCTCTGCCCTTGTCAGATTTTACTGCTTTGGGCCAAAGGCCATTCCAAGGCCCAGGGCAGAGTACAGGAAGTGTGTTTTCTGCGGAGATCTAAGTTGGAAGGAGTTGCTAAGAAGGAGCATATGTAATATTTTAGAGGTACTCCCATAAAAAGAATTATAACCAAGCTGACCTTATGAGTCACAATTGAAGTTGTTCTTTTTAAAAAAGGAACACCATTTCACGCAGTAGGGCTAGTCAAATAATTTCACCATGGCAGAGACACAATACGTCGTAGCACTTAAGGGATTAATTAAATATCTGTGAATAGTGTAGGCCAGACATAATTATAATGGTCATATGTGTTTATATATTTGCCAGTTATGCATTACTTTACCTTGCTCACATAATTGAAAGTAGACCCTGAAGACCCAAATTTAAAGCAGCCACTATTAACTAATTGCCCTTGGAGTTTCGCAGAGACCATTCAGTTTTCAAAATTAATTTGCAAGTGAAGTTTAGATCAGACACTCACAATAATGCTTCCCCCACCCCCACCCCCCCACCTCCTTTCCCCCTATATACACAAGAGTGTTAAAGCTCCTCTGTGCATTTCCTCTATTGACATCCAGGTTGCAACTCTGTGCAAGCTCTGGGGATGCCAGAGAAAGACCGAGAAGAAAAGAGACCTAAATGTTTGCGGTGGGAAATTGTCAGCAACCAGGAAGTGTTCTCAGCTGCAGGTTTACTCAGCTGATACAAAGGGCTGTGAGGCAAAGTACCAACAGTGTCTGCTGTAGAAGGTGTTTTTCCTGTTAGAAAAAGTTTTGTAAAATTTCAGATATAGCTTATATGCATTTTCCCCCCAGAGTATGATAAAAAATAATTAGTCCTACATTGTACAAATAAGTCAGTTGAATAAATGAGAGCAGCCATTTCTGTTTAAATACAGTACACTGGATTATCATGCATATATTTGGGCTTAACTTTTGAGCCCGTGTGTGTACTCCAAGACTAAAGAAATGCATCACGTCTGGGCTGTGACAATCTCTATGTCTATATAGTGCTTCATGGTTTGGGAAGTGCTTTCATGTCACCTTTGGATCCTTACAAAAGATGTGAGCTTTACCAAAGAGTTATTATTCCAATTTTCCGGTTGAAAACACTAAGATCCATAATCAAATAGGGAGATAAAAACACATAAAGTGATATCAGAAGGACTAGTTACTGCCACTAGTTTTGCTATGGGTTTTTTTGGACATGTAATCTTGTTCTGTGCCTTGGTTTCTTCATGCAGAATATGAAGGAATTGGCAAAATGACTGTAAATTTTTGAATACTCAGAAGTGATAAGCTGGGACATGAATCAAGGATTTTGAATCTCATCACTGTTTCCTCCATCCCCTCAGATTCCACTGAACCCTCTCTAGTACCCATAAATTCAGTATGTAATATTTATATATTATAGTAATCAAAGTCCTTCACAAAGGATATAAATAATGTATAAATTTTAATGAATTATTTTGTTTATATATACATGCATTTATACTTATAAAAGACAATTATATTTTTACTTGGTAAATATTTCAAATTAGAATATTCCCTAATTTTGAAATCTTAATGACAATTTATAGTATTCTGTTATTAAAATTTTTGTAAAATTTTTTGATAGTCCCAAGAAAAAACCCTTTCTTCCACAACATTAAGAATATTCCTTTAACATACAATTATGCAATGTTTAGAATTAGTATTTTTATCTTATAACACTTGAGGTTTTTGTTTTTTTTTTCATGAAAGATGCAGCATAAAGCTTTTGTCATATTATGTATCATATACTTTGGGATTTAGTTTAAGGGATATTTTATTTTGGAATGGTACTATTTCTGTCTGCATATAATTCACAAGAATATTAAATTAACACTGACTTGTTCTGTATTATTTGTGGATACACCCACATATTTTAATATTTTTTTATTTTCCCCTACATACATTTTTCTCTCGTACAAAATCATAAGAAATGTACCCCTACACTCTAGTGCCAGTGCCAGGCTATTTCTGTTCTTGAAGATTTTGATTGCTTTCATTATTTCAGGCTGAATACTGGTTAGGAGTATAGCCTTCAGAGATTAAAGCTGCTTATCTGGATATGAATGATCTTGTTGGTGATCTGCCAAAACCCTCTTGTTCACAAGTGAAGCATTTTTATTAAAAGAAAGAATGACACGCATGAAGCAGATTTTCTGGACTAATATCACAGCTCTACAGAGTCATCAGGGCAAAACACCTTCACCTCAACACACTCTGATTACCCAGCTGTGATGAGAACCTGGGCTGTCACCTTAAACATCAGCATTTCCATCCTCTGAGTTAGATTAACATCCCAGATTTATCACCCCATTGGAAATTCCATTTACCAAGTTGATTCAGTTTCTTTCTCTCCCTCATCACTGTCCTAGTCAGCAGATGGGCCCCTTATTTATTAGAGTGGTGCGATCACTGAATTGTAGCAATAAAACTCTGTTACCTTAGGAACAAAAATGTTATCAAGTTTATTTACTAATGCCAACATCATAAAGCTACCAAACCAGAATTATTTTAGTTTAGAAAAATGTGTTTATTTGTTCAATCATCCACTCAACAAACATTTAGTAAGCATCTATTTTGCACAAGGTTCTATCTTGTTTTTGGCAAGGGATTTAATGGTAAATAAGTGAGAGCAGCCTGGTCTAATGGAGAATCAGGACACTGAAGTCTTAAAGACATGGGTTGAAATTTTCCTTTGGTCATTTGCTAGCTGTATGACCTTGGGCTTCATCTTCCCTACCCCTTCTCTTTACAGGTGTGTGTGTGTGTGTGTGTGTGTGTGTGTGTGTGTGTGTGTATGTAAAATGGGAATAATACCTATTGTGTTAAGTTATAGTATGAATTGAAAATTAAATAAATTTTATGTACCTCACACAGTACTCAATAAAAGTGTATTAACAGAATACATAATGGTTCTTATTGTGTTTCCCCAAAAATAAGACCTAGCCGGACCATCAGCTCTAATGCGTCTTTTGGAGCAAAAATTAACATAAGACCCGGTATTATATTATATTATACTGTTATGCTATATTATATTATATTACATTACATTATATTATGTTATATAAGACCTGGCCTTGTATTATAGTAAAATAAGACCTGGTCTTATATTAATTTTTGCTCCAAAAGACACACTACAGCTGATGGTCCGGCTAGGTCTTATTTTCTGGGAAACATGGTAGTATCATGATAGTTACCAGTAAGACCCAGCTTTTGTCTTCAAAGGAGTTTACATTTTGTTGATAAAACTTATGAGATGCCTAGTATTAAAAAAGCCTCTAACTTATTCATAAAATATGTGAATATTCCATTTTATCCTCGATAGCATATTTTCTGGTTCATTCTTCCTTTCAGTACATCACAGGCCACCTTCCTTGTCTTGTGCAGCATCATCTAGGGTCCAGTCAGAAAGTGGGCATTCATAGTAGTTATTTCAATTGAGAAAATTTAATACAGGGAATTAATTACCGAGCTGTCGGAGGTCTACAAAGGCGAAAAGGGAACAGGAGCTAACAGCAATCCCAAGGCTGGGAAACCAATGAAAAAGGTTAGGTTTCCCAGGTCCTAAGAGCTCAAAGAAAGTACCTCACACAACTTAGGCCTGAACATTTGAGGAGAGGTGCTCCCCAGGTGGTGCTGATACCTCACTGGCTGGAGAAGGGTCTCTGTACAGCTGTCCTCCTCAAGCTGGTACCTCTGAGGGTACTGCAAAACTTATACTGGGAGAACCAAAAAATAGAAAATAAAAGCTGAGGCAAACTGCTGCTGGAGTAAAGAACTATGGCTGAGGCTACATTGATAGTAATGAAAAGTGAAAAGGGAAGGAGCTGGTCTTTTCTCCCCTTCTCTGCCTGCCCATTTCCTTCTGCTGCCCCTCTTAGTGGAACCTAACAGGAAGCCAGCTGATAAAGAGGACATGTATCCTCACAGTCCCAGCTCCAGCATCACAGAGCAGGAAAATAGAAGGATGATGGGCTGAGAGACAGGAGCTTACTGACTGGCACAGATCTGTGTTAGTCTAGTGACATTAGACATTGATATGTGGGATAAAAATCTGCCCCTAAAGGACTTGCGAGCCCACTAGCTCCTATGACATGTTCACTTTTGAAGAGACTCAAATTCTCGTGAATGTTGAAAGTAAATATCTGTATTTACATACTCAAATTTTGGGGTTTAAAATTCCTTTGATTATTAAAAAAAAATCCTTTGAGAAGAATAGATAATATGACTTTCCCTACTTAGTACATCACCGTTCAAAAATACCTTCTCAACAGAGGACTTTTGTTATTCCTTTAAGATTCTTAAAAGGCAAATCTTCATATAATTCTGTTGGTATCAACAGGGGAAATACCTAAATGTGGGAAATGTTTCTTATTCACTCAAATGGAAATTAATATGATTTTGTCATCCTTCTGCAATTTAATTGTGTTAGAAAGATGGCTATTACCATTAGGAAATTTTATATGAAGTTAAATATTTATTAAATGCTAAAAACATATATAAGAAATTTAAAATAAAAAAAACATTTATTGATTTATTTGATTTCAACTGAAATATTTAGAAGACAGTATAATCTCTAAAAGAATACATAGAAAATGAATTTTGGCAAAGTATGTACCCGTTTGTGTTTTGTTGATTACAGACTTATGTTAGGTTTTATTTCTTTCTAATATTAAAATGATCTGTTTATGGAACTTTTTAACTCATTTAACAAATATTTACTGGAGTCTCATAGGCGCCAGACACTGAGAAATCATAGTGAATAGGACCCTCAAGGTTTAGGCATGTAAGGAACGTATTTTCTAGTAGAGACAAGGAAAAAGATAATGAGCTAGTAAACACAGGAACAATGCGAAAAATGCCGTAAAGGAAAAAAAATGCTGGGTTGTTTTTGAAAGTGTGTTTGTGTGTATAGTCACAAAAATATTTTTGAAGAAATACTATTTGAGATGACACCTGAGAGATAAAAAGCAAGGAAGTAGCCGTATGAAAGGCGTTCTAAGCAGAGGAAATTGCAAGGATGATGTCCCATAAGTAGGAAAGAACTTGGCATTTTCAAGGTACTACCATAAAAGTCACTGTAGGTAGTTTACATTAGTAGCAAAGAGAGTGAGTTTGGAGCAGCAGGAGGGGCCAGCCCATGAGGGACTTGGTGGGGCACAGTAAGTTGTTTGGATTTTATTCCAACAAAAATAGGAAACCATAGAATGTTTCAAGTGTGGGAGTCGTGTAAGGCAATTTATAGTTTTAAAGGTCACTCTGGTAACTGTGGAGAGTGTGTTCCAGAGGTGAGAGTAGAAACAGACAGTGGACTAAGAAAAGGAAGCCAGAATCTACACAAGAGATGATGATGATGATTTGAAATATGCTTTCTAAGTGGACCTTGAAGGAATAGCTGATAAATTAATTGTGAGGGTTGGTGGGGAAGGTAGGTAGGGAGAGGAATCAAGAAAGTTTCCTATGGATTGGATAAAACATTGGGTGGGTGTTGATGTCATTATGCATTTGGTGGAAACAAGGAGACGAATGAACACTTGTAAAATCAGAAGAAAATTAAATCCCATTTTAGACCTAGAGGGTGTTTGAGACACTTAGAAGATATTCCAACGTAGATATCAAACAGGCAGTTGAGTATCCAAGTTTGGAAATTACAGCAGAAGTCAAAGACAATGATAGAAATTAGTAACTTATTTGTTTGTTTTTGTTTTCTATTTTTGAAATCATCATGTGGAATGTAAAGCCATGAGCCTGGATATCACCATGTAGGAAGATAATGCACATAGTAAGGAGAACTTCTAGCTTTTTGAAGACTGGTTTTTATGCGCCTCAAGTGGTTGATAGGAAGGAATAATAATCACCACAGTTTTTGTCAGTCTGAGGAAGAATAGTCTGCTGACTTATCACATTTTCATTTAGTGGATGTAAGTGGCTCTGAAAGGTTTTCTGCCTCCTCTGTGATCAGAATCTATAACTGGAAATTGATCCAGAGTGGTAACAAGAATGTTATCCTCCTGTTTAATCTCTTAGGCTTTTTCTCTGTAGGGCACTCACCAAAAATGATGACCGAGGATTGTTTTAGTTCAAGCAGGCTGTGAAAACTAGTGGTAACCAATGTCTGAAAAGTAAGAGCTGTTTCATCTGAATTACCAGATTCTTTTAAAACAATTAAAGGAGTAATTTCATATGATCAATTTCATCTTTATTCAATGTCAGTGCAGACGGTCCCTGATTTGTTTCAATTTACGAATTTTTAACATTACGATGGTGTGAAAGTAATATGTATTCAGTAGAAACAGTACTTTGAATTTTGATCTTTTCCTAGGCTAGCAATATGCGATATGATACTCTCTCGTGATGCTGGGCTGCAACAACATGATAATACCCAAATGTAGGCTAATTTAAATGTTCTGAGCACGTTTAAGGTATGATGTTCCGTATGCTAAGTGTATTAAATGCATTTTCAACTTGTGATATTTTCAACTTACAACGACTTTATTGGAATATAACCCATCATTAGTTGAGGAGCATCTGTATAAATTACTTGAATGAAAAAGTGAAATGAAGTTTACTTATTCAAGGATAACATATAGCAGAAAACCTAATATCCATGGGTGTTATTGAACTACTTCCTTATTAGAGGGCAAGCTGAGTTTGTCTGCTACTGTTTTACCTTATATGAATACAGTAACATTTGTCTTTTCTTAACTGTGCTCTACTTAAAAAAAAAAAAAAATTTTTTTTTGATGGCCAAAGGCATTGCCATCCTACTGAACACTGGGAATGCTGATGCAGAAATGCAGAAATATGCCCTTCGTATTCTCACCAACCACAAGGAGCCCTGATCCATGCATTGACCTTTAATATGCATTCTGTGAAAAAGCTTTACTGCATTTATATACTTTTATCGACTTTAAATCCAGTTTTAATTTTTTGAAGTGACATCCTATTGTTGCCTTTTCCCAACATCCCCCAGGCTGATGCCTTACACAATTGTGTCTCAAGTTTCATATAGGTTACGCTTTTCTTGACATCTTCTCTGAGATATCGCAGATCCATGATGTCTGGAACAAACTCATGATCTTTCTCCATAAGTCTCCTTCTCCTCCATTGTTCTTTATTGCAGTACATGGTATTACTGAGGATCCCTCTGTTTTTCTTAGTACTAGGGCCAATCCATCACCGTGACCTGTCCATTTTATCTCCTAAATATCTTCCTTTTCCATCTACTTCTCTCTATATCCACTGTCCTGTTACTTTCCTGGCCCAAATTACCATCAATGCTCACCTAGACTATTGCAATATCCTTCTAAATGTTCTCCATACACTTTCTTCAACCCATTCTCCAACAGAACTGTTTTCAAAACCTACATCTGAGGATGTCATTCCTCTGCTTAAAACCTTTTAATGACCTGTCAGTTGTCTTTGGGATAATGACAAAATCCCTAACCTAGTCTACCAAGCTTGCATGATCTGGCCCCTGCAGTTATCTCCTGCCTTACCCAAGCACTCTGCTCCTCTTACTCTCCTCAGTATTCTTCTCTTTCTTATTTTGTGCTTGCTGTCCCCTCTGCTGTGGAGTCTCTCTTTCCCTCCCGCTTCTTTCTCACCTTGTCAGTGCTTACTTGGGCTTAGGATTCCTACTCAAATGGCATTTCCTCACAAAGCCTTCCCCAAACCTCAGATTCAGCCCCACACTCTTGACCATAGCTATAGAATTTTATCTGTGTGTGATAAGTACTGCAAAGGATATTTGATTAACATCTATTTCTAACTCTAGACGATAAATTCCATGAGGACCTGGGTCATGCCTGCTTGTTCACCTTGTATCCCCAGCATTTTGTCAGTAGGTGTTATAGAACAGAAAGAGTTTGTCCACCGTGTTGTAGCAGAGCCAAACACCGACATTGCAATGGGGAAAGATGGGCTATTAGGTTGGTGCAAAAGTAATTGCGGTTTTTGCAATTATTTTTAACATTTTAAACCACAATTACTTTTGCACCAACCTAGTATTTTTATTAGAATGTCGCCACCCAGGAGAATGACAAGCTAATGCTCAAAAGCCTGAACTCCCTGATCCAGGGTTCAGGCGAGTTTTAAGGGTACAGGGGGAAAAGCTAGGGGAAGCACTGGTGGGACAGGTGTGAATTGGAGGAAATTGAAGCTTGGACATTTATGGTAAGGGGCAGCAATGCAGGGTCTTCCTGGGCAATGGACCCTGTGCTTCTGAAAAGGCTCTGGTACTTAAGTTCTAGTTATTTCCTGGTCCTTTGGTTCCTTGTGTGTGGGGTGGGGTGGGGACGAGACTTTGGCTTCGGTTGCATGACTTGCAGTTTGGGTATCTACTATCTCTGAAAAGCAACTCAGTATCTCAGTATCTTTTTTTTTCCCCTTCTTCCGCCTCCCCCCACAACTCTGGTTCAAGCTGTTGTTTCTCAGTCTAGTTGTGTAGGACACAGCTCCCTGGCCGGTGGTATTATAAGCCTTGCACTGCTGTCGGCCAGTCATGCTGGCCACCGGCCACTCATGGCAGCACAGGGTAGCCCATGCATGGCAACACACAGCAGCCCATGGCAGCACTCGGCAGCTCGTACCGGACTCCAGCTGCTCAGGGCAGCCCAGCTCCAGAGAAAGCCATTGTTCACAATCTTAGCTGTAGAGGGTGAGGCTCACTGGCCCATGTGGGAATCAAACCAGTGACCTAGGTGGCGTTAGGAGCACAACGCTCTAACCACCTGAGCCACCTGGCCGGCCGAGTATCTCAGTATCTTATATGGGCATTTGTTGATAAATAAATAAATGAATGAATGAATTAATGGTTTTGAAAGGACTACATAAAAATATAAGGCTGATTCAGTGCATTTTATTATAATAATTGGAAAAACAAATTGAAGTTCATCTACTACTGAGTTAATAGGACCTTCCTTGTATGTAAAAGGTCAGTTCATTTTAAGATTAAAGTTGACTTTCTATTAACTTCCTGTATATAGATTGACGTGTAATTAATAATGGCAGATGATGGGACTCTATGGAAAAGTAATTATTTTCAGATATGTTCTACTGCATTTATTACTATTAGGATTCATAACTGTAATAACTAGCATTAGTAGCTTGCAAAACCCACTTGTAAACCTTATTACATTTACTTTAAATGAATTTAGCGTAAAATGTAATTGGAAACAGTGACATATAGATTTAGGGTGAACTTAACTTTAATGCACTGAACAGAAGTTTGATATTTTTCCACATGGCTTTTGCTTTCAATTTTTCTACAGTTCACCAGCTGGGATATATCTTGATAATTTTGCAGGATTACTCTGATTTCAGGAGGTCATTGTTTTTCTATTTGTTTCTGAAGTCTCTTCCAAAAAGTGATATTCATCATTAGTATGACATGGATAATTGGCAATCACACAGTTGAGCAGAAAGAGACTTTTTTGTCTCATTGCTAGATTTTATATGTCCGGCCTTAATAGTTGTGTTAGTTTAATAGTGGCTACTACTCATATTTCATTGGCATCTACCACATGATGAGGATATAATAAATCTTGATTGATCATGATAATTCAAGTGTAATTTATCATTTTAGGAAGCAAATTTACTTCAGTGTCTTTCTGATAAAGTCTATCATTTCTTAAAATATTGTTTATTTTAGCTTGATATATAGTTATAGCCACATAAATGAGAAGATATCACTGTAACCTTTTGTTTTAATAACTTGGAAATAATGGGACATAAGTCTGCTCAGTTTTTACTCTTAATTAACATTTAATTTTGATTTGAATTAAATCATTCTGCTGAAAATTATCATTTTCAGATTTTTCAATTACTCAAAAATGTAATAACATGTACATTGGGACAGATTTTCTAGAGTAGAACAGGTTAATTTAACAATACATATTAAGATCTTTCAATATATTCCTTAATATAATATTTCCTCTTAGAAATTTACCTAAAAGAAATTGTTAGAGAAGGGGCATTTTTACAATCAGGAAAAAAGTTATGAAAATATAATAATTTAACACTATGTTATCCTTTAAAGATTTCTCATTTGTAGAAGTACACTGCTGATGAGATTTTGATTTTAAAGAAATTAAGTCATTTTTTTCTTGCATCCCAAATCAACTTGATGAAGCCCTTACTTATCAACATTTTAATTTGGGAAATCCCAGCACAATCTTAATATAAAAATAATGTGATAGTAATTTTGATTGTCATTGTCGTCCTTTTAAACAGTAGCTAAAGCATACCAACTGCATAGCCCTGCAAATTATAATGTTTTCCTTTAGGAAATTGTTAAAATTGTGTTTCCAAATTTGTTGTTTTTAATCACTTTAATCTAAGCATAGATTTTGAGTTCTGCATTAACAATGACAATGTGATCTTCATTATGTAATAAAGTAAGATCTTTAGCTAAACACAAAAAATAGTTATGGCAGCACTTCTGCTGTGTTTAAGTTTAAAATAATAACTTAAATGTCTGTGTGTGTTTCCTTAGAAGTTGCTCTGAAAAGATAGTATTTAAACTTCTGGGGCAGACTGGCCCTTACATAAAGTGTATTAGGTATCTGTATGAGGCACTAGGGACACTATTCCACTTAATTGCAGAGACCTTACTCCCTGGGTTAGAATCCTACATGGGGCCCTGTTTGTTGATATATTTGCAACAAAAAGCCATTAACTTACAGGGTCAAGGGGTTAATGGAAGAAATATTCTCGTCTTCCTATTATCTTGCAATGTTTTGCTGGGAGCTAAAGAAAGACAACACTTTTCTCCCCCATTTTCTCTTGGCAGTTTAAAAAATGGTGACTTCATGTTTCTGTGACTAAATAAAAGATTAAATGCCAATATGGAAAGCTTTAGAAATGTACTTAGTCAAGCTGACAGTCCAGACAGGCATTCTATCACGACCACCTTTGATGAGGTCACTGAATGGCGCCTAGTAACAAAAACTAGGAGAAAGATGCCCTAATGATTTCTTTATTTCTGAGTCTTAAGATTTATTTTTTTTCTTGTTGCATTTTAGGCAAGTTAGTCATCTTGCACAATAACTCAAGGAAATTTTATAAAACTTTAAAGATGAGAACTCAAACTAATTCTGTTCACTCCAAAAGGAATTCTATGTCTAAAAGAGAGAATTCAACTACTTAGATTGGTACCCCCAAATTCCAAGTATATTAGAGAGTGTATTAAGTATGTAAATACATATCCTTGTGCCTAAGTAATTCTTATTAAAACTGTGTTGATGATTATAGATGGAATTCATTTTTTAGGTTTTATATGTGGACATCACTGCCTTTGAAAACAATGTATTTCACATCCTAACTGTTCCAATATAGAGTATCTGATGAAATTAGTTTGCCCAATGCAATTTGACAGTCACTGGAAGGTCTTCTCTTCTTGTACGCAAGTGTTCCACTGGGAAATTTTCCCAGGAAATTCAACCAGTTAGAGGATTTTCCAGATTAATTAAAATAAGTCATTTTAGGATGCAATAGGAGTATTGTTGAGTACTTTAGGAAACTTGTCTACTCCTTTCTCTCTGAAGGCCAGAATACCTTTATAATTTTATTTGAAGGTTAGTCATAGTCATGGGTATAGTTAGTAACACAGAGTTGTCTGGAATTGAAATAATCTCAGCCTGTTTAATTATAGTGCTCTGCCAACAAACACAGGTTGTGCTAGTTTGATTTGACACAGCTTGGCTGGTGAGTTTGACTAATTTTACTAATTAAATCTGCCATAACAGTCAACTCATGTGGGTGCATATGGCCATAGTCCTCCGTTTTACCCATAATTTAGCTTGACAACACACATGTGAGTTTTTTTCTTTACTCAATGTTTTTATAAAGGGAATGTTTTTAGCACATAATTCTCCAATTCTCCTGAAATTCTAACTTCAAAACAATAAGAGGGGGAAGCATAATCACACCTCTCTTTTAAAAAACTGAAAATGAAGAAGCTGGTGGAAAACATTTAAATAATTGAGACAATTTTTGCCTTTCAGAATTAGTTGAGATGATGCTTTATAGTAGGTTAGCCTGCATTGTTGATGGGGTGTGATCAGCCACCTTTCCTGAGCCCTTCAGCACCGACAGCATGCCACTGTACGTTGACTGGCACTTGTCTCCATGAGAAGTTACTCTATCTCTGCAACATGATCCAAGGCCTCAGTCCCTTCGAGCTCACGGACTTAATCATTAGGCCAATTTGTCCATTTAGCATCTCTGGTAGTCCAAGTGTTGGTGCAGACTTGATATATTCATAAACTTATTAAAAATTATAACATCAATGTTTATCCCCAGGGATTATTTTTTAAAGGCTTATTCTGTAACCATATTCTCAAACCAGGAGTTTTTCATACTATAATAGCTACAATTATAATGTATACTTAACATCTGCTAAGGCATATTTCTAAAAAATCTCCCATCAGAAAAACTAAGCATACTTATGGTTCCCAGGGGGAATCTCACATATGCTCACCAATAACCCAGTCAACTACAGACTGCTACTATGTGTTAGCTGTTTCTTTCCTCTTTGCTTGTTTTGGGCCCTCTTCAATATGCATTACTGAGTCAAGTCACTTGGTCCCTGGTTTCTTGTAGTCCCACTGGCCCCACTGATACCTAGATGCCAGATCTACCAAATCCTCTCTGGCGATCTACCACAGACTCTGCCTCTCTCACCACTGTCTCTTAGATTCTGTTGGAGAATGAGGGTCCAGAGCTCTACAGCTTATCCCACTGTGTAACAGTCAGAAGCTTACCAGGGGCAGGGGCAGGGCTGGAGCAGAGAGAGTGCTGCAGTAGCAGTAAAATCAGTCCACTTTGGGTACTGAAAATAATGGGCCATTTGTCTGTAGAGAATTTAGAACTAAAACAAAATTAGCTAAAATCGGTCTGCTTTTTAGTATCACCACATCCTGGTGATTATAAACAATATCAGAGAAAAAGTATATATACTCCTCCTTACCAGGACAAATCACTCTCAACACTCTTCCCTTTGGTACACTGATGTTTACAGATGCTTGCCTATGACAGATTTTCTCCAAAGAGGCACCTCAGTCCCTCATGTATACAATATTTTGACAGGTGAACTGGACAATGTATTAGCTATGACCAGATATAGGTCCATATCCACCTACACATTACTGTTGAAAGACAGCTGAAATATTTTTTTCTTTTTTCCCTTTTCCTTTTTCTTTCCTTCTTCTCTCTTGTCTTCTCTTTTGTTCTCTTTTGTTTTCTTTTCCCTCTCTTCCTCCCTCTCTCTCATTGTTCATAAAAAACTGACTTCTATGGAAGACACATTATTTTCTCCTGCTGCAAGCTAGAAGCTAGGGGCAGCATAGCGTGTAGTGGACAAAAGACTTGACTGGACACCAGGATATTTGGCTTCCAGTTCTGGCCCCGTGACAAGCTCTGTGACCCTAATGAAGTCATTTGGCCTTTCTGGGGCCTCACCTGTGGTATTAGGGTGATTGAACTTGATAATTGACAGCCATTCAAACTGGACATTTCTACTATTCTATGACATAAAAAAGTAACAGGCAGAAGCAGAAATGCAGATGATTGATTAACACAGAGCATCACTGTACTTTCCTTTCATAGCTCCCAATTCTATTTGTCTGATTGTTTTCCTTTTGACTTTCCAAAAGATAAAATCTCAGCGACCTCTCTTAAGTTTCAACCAGCAAGGGCACAGTGGGTCAATATCAGTGACTTAGAGGATTTCAACATAATTAAGTTCTAGAAACATCAGGGACAAAGCAGAATTAATTACACATGTCTCTACAAAATTAGTGAGCCTGCGAGTGGTTAACAAGGGCATCTCAGCCCATCATCAACCATGATGTCATATACCCTGAACTGAGGGGTGTCCCTATAGAATACTGAGACAGCATGTCCCTGAGTTTCCTTTTAGTACATGGTCACATCAACAATTGCTATTAGTGCAAAGATTGTTTCTGACCAAAGAAGACAGGAATCTAGCTCACTAGTGAGGGACTTCTGAGGTAAAAATCAGAGCAAAAAGGCTTGGCTATGGCTTTGACACGCTTATAGACATCTTTATAGTAATTGAGTTTCCCATTTATAGTTAAACACTTTTTTTTTTACAGGAAGACTTAAAAATCTGTGGCACACTGTAGTCATTGTTAAATTCTCTCTTCTGCTATATAATTTCAGAAGGAAATTAAGAATAAAAAAATGTCATTAAAGCCATCACTGTCCCTAGCACACACCATTAGTACATGTGCTGGCACATCCAGGCCTGTATACACAATTATACGTTCTAGTTTGAACTCATATCAATTACACACACTAAGTGTTAATAAAAATGTAAATTGTAACAATAACATTTTAAAAATCAAAAAAGATATATAATAGTTTACCTTTAATAAAATAAATAATGGTGAAACAATATAATAATTGTTCCATCAGATATTGTTTTAAATTTGTATTACAAATAGGTATATCCATGTCTCTGTCTGTGTCTCTATCACTGTTTCTGTCTCATGTTTTTATTTATCTCTCTTTCTACATACACACTGACACACACATCTTGCAATTTCAAAAAAAATAACTGTTTTTATAGTTTGTTAATATCTGAACAAAGATTTGTTTGTTTAGAATTTTTCACTTTTAATTATAATATTAGAGTTGTCTCTACTACTGGTGTTCCTACTATAAATTAAATTTTTTATCAGTCATCTTTTATCAGCTGCTTAATGTCAATGGATCTGTCATTCTTCGAGCGTGAGTTAAAATGGACTTTCACATATGCTCAATATGGTTGGGGGCCCACCATTTCCTATTTCAAGTATGCTTCCCATCACCGATATACAATTTTGTTTAAGACAAAATAGCGGCTCCAGCAGAAAATAAGTGCAGTCTTCTCCTTTGTAAGTTGTAATTGAGGTTACGGCACAGCATATTGCCTGTGGCAGAATCTATTACCTAGAAATGGAGACCATGATTTGAAGCTGAATGCAGTGTAAGCAAAATGAATTAATTATTAGCAGCACAGAATTGAAGGAAATTCAGGGTTTCTTAAAGTGAAATATATTGGCATTTTAAAAAAGAGAACACAGCAAGGAACTTGTTGACGACTCACCCAGTCTTCTCCACTGTTCTTGTCCTTGTCTTTTGGAATTCTTAAGTGCATAGGTTGAGATGACTGTTCATAAATTAAGTCAAACTTTGCTCAGAATGTCTTAGAAAATTTTTCTAATATACTTAGTTCTTTCATAATTTGAGGTTAGCATATTTTTAATGTATGGGTCTTAGTAACACTTGGCTATATAGGTGGTTAAATAATGACAGGAATAAACTATCTTTAATGTTATTTTTTAAATAGAAAAGTTAATTTTTCCTTGTCCAGTATTGCTCAAAGAAGGCAAAAATGACACTTTTATAGGGGGCAGTTTATGAACATTTACCACTTCCTACTATAAATTGTGAACTTTAAATGTACCTAACATTTGTAGGTAATTACTTAGCAAATTAAAAATCTTTGTAGCAGCAAAGTATCTGGCATATTTTTACTTATTTCATTTACCAGTGTTTTTACTGGGAGTTATGTCATTTTTATTGTTTTTTCTAATTCACCAATCCTTAGATTAGGTCCCAAGGTAGCTGATAATTTATAAATCAAAAATAAGGAAATTCAATGAGACAATAAGAGAGAGGATTTAGTTCAAACTTATTATTTTAATTATCTTATTTCAACTTTACAAAGGAGAAGTTATATAAAGACATGGATATGTAGATATAAATATATTTACATGTCTGATATGGATACATTTGTGACTATTTTATCAGACGATTCTCCTACCAATACAACTGAATTCTCCCTCCTCAATACTCTCTCCTCCCTCCTCCTTTTCTATTTTTAAATTATTGTAACACTTATTTATACTGTTTTATTATACCTTCACCTCTAGTTTGAGTTATGTAATTATTATTATTTCTGTTAAAGTAGGTAATGGTAGTATTATTTAATTTTTATTTGCATTTATAATGAATAATGCCACTTGGGTGTTTAATGGATAAAAATCATAGAACAAAATATTAACAGTCAAATTTAATAAAAACAGGAATGTGTGCATGGTTTTCCATTTCTCTCAAATTTTATTCAGTTGACTGACATTGATTTTTCATTTTTAAATCTCACCATTCAGAAAGAATTATGTTTTAGAAAATTTACTTTCAACTTTTTTCTAGGAATAGATAGCTCTTTGGTTGTTTTTATTTTTTTATTATTTTCATATAATTGTAATGTAATTGTTTGCTTCTAAGCCTCATCTAGATTCTTTTGTAAAAGGATGCTCTGTCTTCACTGGAGATTTACCAGGAGTTGTGCACATTTACCTCCCTTTCAGCTGTAGAAGATCTGAACAGATGATTTTCTTAGCATCTACACAAATAGAATATAGGGTTCAGGAACTCTGTGCAAATTGCCTATGTTCAACTGGAAATCCAGAGTTTTTCCCATTCATAAGTATGCAAACAGGAAACAGCAGCAGATCCCTGGAAAACACTGTAGTGCCATGGAAAGTTTCAGAGGCTTTCCTCTGGGACTGCTCTGCTGAATGGGAATGGGATCTTCCTATAGCACTCCTCAACCCCACCTACCTCTTGGATGCTTGGAACTGATGACATCCATGAAAAGCACAAAACCACTATGAACCACCAGGAAAGCTGCTGTGTCACGGTCACCAGTGATTGTGCTCATGCTAATCTTTCCCCACTGCCTTTCCAGTTGTTTTCTAGGACTGCAATCTTTGGTAGGATGTAACAAGAGAGATGAGGAGGTGTGCAGCTGTGTGTGTGTGTGTGTGTGTGTGTGTGTGTGTGTGTGTGTGTGTGTGTTGAAGATTGGTAGTAAAGAGGTAAATTCTGGTGTCTCAAAAGTAAGTTTCTTCATAGAAAACCCTAGTTCTTCACTTGATGTCTATGAAGTTCTACCAGTCTTGAAATGAGCTTTCGTGGGTCCCCTTAGAATTTTAAACCCAGTTTTGTGGGTGTGCATATGCATATGTGCCTTTTCCAAAGAAAGGACCTATTCTTTTTATGAGATTCTCGAACAGAAATATGAAGTTGTCCCTAAGAAAATCCTACCTCTTGTAGAATAATGGTTGGCCAACATACTGTTTACTGGGTAGTTTCTATTTCTTTAAGGAAAAGGCAGTTTTTCTGTCTGCTTTCAGGCAGTCGTGGCATGTATAGGCCAAGCTTGTACTTTACAATCCAGTTCAATTGACCTTATGTGAAAGAAAATTCTTCCTGGATTCTGGCAATGGCTTGACTATCTGTTATCATTTTTGGTTTTACTTAGTTAGTTATTTACCCCTATTTTTCTGGCTTTTGTATTTAGAACTAGATAAAGACAGTTGTATGAGCACCAGGCACCATAACGGATAGTCTCTTTCTGTTTGCATTAAATACTGGTCACAGAATGATTATACTACTCTTTTAGAACCTTTCTTTTGACATGATGTGAATTACATAGCCATAACTAAGACCAAAAACACACATAAGAGAAAAACCCAAAATTCATAAATTAATGGAACCTCTTACTTTGTATATTACAGGCATGTATTTTACCACTTTCCCTCTCTACTAGCAGTGGTTCTTGTCATTTTATTCAATAGCTGCCAGTTTAGTGGAAACATGTCATCGCATCATTTGTTGGTTGTTCGCTTCCTGCCAGTCAACTTGCTAAAAGCTTTATGCACATTAACCAAACCCTTATAAAAATTCAGTGAAGCTCTGATAGGTTAAATAATTTCGCAAAGGTGATACAGCTAAGAGGTAAGAGAGCCAGGATTCAAACTCAGGTCATAGCAGTTAACCCATGAGCTTAACCGCTATGTTATGATGGCAGCCATAGTAGATGCACAAGGCCCAGCAGTTTACACTTTTGAGTGTCATACATCTAACAAGAGTCAACTTTTCAACATTCCTTTTTTTACTCTCTGGGGGTTTAAGAGGCAATGTCTTAACCAGGAAAAAGTGTGCCGTAGTAAGCTATTGTTATTAACCCAGTTCGCAAAGGTTAGAATTACAGGTTATCTCCTGCAAGTCTAGATATTTCATCCATACTCAGATTGTGGATCTACTCTGCCTGACCTTGGGCACATAATCTGGCATTTCTATGCTGCAGTTACCTCAGGTCATGGTGAGGTTTCAACGAGTATATACAAATAAAGCGTTAACAATAGTGTCTGGCACATAAGAAACACTCAATAAAAGATATCTGTTATTATTTACAATTCAAATAGGAAGTTTCATTTCTTGAGGGCATCTAATATGCCTTTGATTAGAAACAGACATGAAAATGACAATGATTGCTTCTGAGTAATATTTGGGTCTGAATATAACTTTTCCACTCCTTAATTTTTTTTATACCCCCTAACCTCAGCAATTTCACAGCACCTCTTTTGGTAGACTCACCTTAAGTATCAGAGTGGAGAGGTTAGAAGATGAGCCCAGAAAGAGCATCAACACAGAGTACATTCCAAATTAGTGCTATTTTACACATCTCTTCACACTGCATAATCTGAAGATTTGTTTGAGGATTTTGCTATCTTACCACTACCCATTTCTCATCCCGTGGCAGCCAGCAGCTACATATGAGAAGAAATAAGAGATAGCAGCTTTATAGATTTTCATTGCTTGGTAACAGTACATGCTTGCAATATTTCTTGCCAAATAAAATTGATATTTTAACTTTATGGAAATCAGTTATGAAGGAGAGTTAGTAGACATTATATCTTTGTAATAAAACATTCTACTGGCTGATGTGTGCATGCATAATAAAAATTTTTTTAGCAGACACTAAAAAATTAAAGTTTGTAATGAGAGAGGTAAATAAACACCATCAGTAGACTGAAATGGGTGCCCTAAAAGGATGGAAAGTTATGAGCTATGGTATCTTCTAAAGGAGAATTTATTTTTGTGATCATCATTCATCCAGCAAACGGCTGTGGTTATGTATCATGTTCCAGGTACATGGCTATTTCCTGGGGCAGCAAAGGTGACTAAGTCATTGTCATCCTTGCCCTTGAAGTGCTGGCTAAAGTAGACATATAATCGAAGAAATCACTGTAGAAGATGACAATGAGTATGATGATAAAGATACGAATAGAATGCTGAGAGGGAGCGACAGCTCTGGGACTCTGAGAAGAATCATAGAAGAAGGTGCATCGTTGAACATATGCTGAATGTATGAATCAATAGTATCATAAAAACTGGTGTGATCATAAGGTAAAATGCTGTGCCCTGAGAAGATGACCTAGGATTTAGCAAACAAAAGTTAAGGTTTAATGGAATAGTTGGGGCAGAATCCATATTACAGAACACTGTGGCATTGAGGTTAGAGAGGAAGCTGCACCGCTCTTACATATCCCTGGAAAATGAATAACATAATTTACATAATGTAAGCTGCATGCTGTCATTTCCCAGAAACATGTAATTTGCTGGGAAAAGTTGTGTCTGAGTCAAGTTTCTGCATATGACGTCTTATTTCAAATTATATAACAGGGGCACAGATTTTAAAGAAAACCTGCAGTGAATCTTTTGGAATGATAAAAAAAACACACAAAAAACAGAAAACAAAAAATAATCCTATATATTTGTAAGTAGATGCTGTTTTAGTTAGGATTTTACATGTGTGCTTTGATAAGTAGGTTTTTCATGTCTAAGTTTCTAAATGACATTGAAGTTACCATAACAGAATACATTACTACATATGGTACCTGAAATCATTTGTGTGTATAGGGACATATGCATTTATCTTTCAACATCTAAATTCCCTCTATGGTAATTCAAATATAAAATGCATATGTGAGCCTTAGACATGCTGTTCAGTTACTAAATCTTATAGCTAAATCATAGTCTAATTTTCTTTTTGAATAAGTTTTCCTCTCCAGTTTAGTGCAGCATTCAATCACAAGTTAGTAATCATGATAACACTAATTGTAGCTAACATAGTAAGATTTACTAAGTGTTTACTATGTGTTAAACAATGCTGTCAACACTTTTCATTCATGACTTCATTTAATCCTTATGATTAACAATATCAAACCATTTTTAAAATGTCAAATATAGAACGAGTTATTTTTCCTTAAAGTTGGCATTTGCACATTCCACTTGACCCTTCATGCCTAAATGTTGTATTTAAAGTAGGTTATTTAGCAGCCAGTTTTGCTCCCAAATAACTTAGTTCTTCTTAATGTAATCAAATATCCCTTCCCATCACTTTTTTTCTGCTTCCAATTGTAATGGTGATCTGCCCTTCTTCGTAGTTCATGAAGTTAGTCCTGGATTAGATCTGACATTATCCCCATAATCTATCCTTTGATTTTTATTTTTACATTACTCCCTTCTAAATCAGAGTTGTTTGCTGAAATATATTGTTGCTTTAATGCTGTTGATTTAATGTCTTTGCCAATGGATATAATCAAAGTTGATTTTATTTTTAGAACAAGTATCCTTATTGGGAACATATAGTAAAGATACCACAGATTTTATAGTACTTCCAACTTTAACACTTTTATATCTATTAGGATCTCTGTGCTTAATACTGTCAGAAGGGTAGGTCAGAGCAAGTACACTTAAATGCAGTTATTTGCCCAAATAACAAGACCTCATTAGATTCAAACCCAGATCTCCTGAAGGCCAGGCTGTCCTTTCTTCTATTCCAAGCTTTCTTTGATTTATTTTTGGCAGAATTAAAATAGTAATATCATAACATTTATGGTGGATATTTCAATAGATGGAAGGTTTCCACATCTACTATCTTACTGTCACAGGAGTTGAATTGGGAAGATATTACCAATTGATCCTATATTAAGGGTGAGGATACCCCGGCTCAAAAGAAGTTAAATGCGTTCCCGGGGTTATGTATATAGTAAGCAGCAGAGGCCGAATTTTAACCCCAGTCTGAGAAAAGATCATACTAATTAAACAGGTTTAATTTGAGATTATACACACGCTACTCAGTTTAGCTATAGGGGAAGCAAGAGATTATTTACTTGTTCACTGTTCCCAAGTTTTTCATAAGGTAATCTACTTATTCCACTACAGCAAATGGTTTATGCCCTGTCTTCTTTTCAGGAAAGAGATTCAGGAAAACAGGTAACTTGATTATGTCATTCTCATTATGAATCAAGCCTGGAGTTTGCATGTCTCAAATATTTATTTATAGTTTTTCTTTTTAGTGTATTATTGATTGAGAAAGAGAGGTCTCTATTTCAAGTGGAACACTTGAGATTCTATGTTTGTTTGCTTATCCTTCTCTTGGTGATAACTTTCAAAGGAGGTTGGTTGAACTTGATGTTAGTAAGTATTATATAAACTTTAGATTGATTTATTCTTAAAATATCATCTTGAAATAAAATGGAAATGGACAAAAATGGCAGATAGGGCACTACTCACCTAAAATTCCATTGAAAAGACACAAAGGGGAAAAAAGAATACATCTATATTAGCACTGGAAAATAATTGTATTGCCAGGAGATACAGACAAGACCACAATTCCTGCTGTTTTACTATCATTCAACATTATACTAGATATTTTAGCGAATGCAATAACACATACTTTACACACATGTGCGTGCGCGCACATACACACACACAATTATCACTATTTGCAGATCATTATATACTTATAAAAATTGAATGAAACTATTCAATGAAACTATTGAAGTTCATAAGAGAGTTTAGTAAGGTGTCCAAAGTCAGGTTTATTTTGGTATATGAGTGTCATTATTAAGCCTTTATTTTAGGAGTAAAATGCTAGGGAACATCAGTAGTATTAGCCAGAGCAAAAAGGGAGTCATGAAGAGGTTATTGAAAATGCTGAGTGAAAGACGATGAGGGTCTAAGTAGAAAGGAATAAATAAATCAAGAAAACTTTCTGAACTGACCATGGTAGCACATGACAGGATTTGAACTACCAGAGTAGGCAGCCAAAAAGCCACCAATGATGATTTTGCCTTGGGAGAAAGGTAACCTAAGTTTGGGAATTCAGGAGAAGTTGGTTGTAGAGCAGTGAATCTTCATCTTGGCTGCACATTGGGTCACCTGAAGAGCCTTTAAAACTACTCATGCCTGAGTTGAACTCCCAGGGATTGTGGTTTAACTGGGATTACTAAAAACTCCCCTATGGGTTTCTAAAGTATAGATAAGAAGAACAATTATTACTCTAGGCAAAGGTCAGAAAAAATTTTCAATACAGGACCAGAGAGTAAATATTTTAAGCTTTGCAGTCCATATGCTCTTTCTCACAGCTATGGAACTTGTCCTTATGGCATTAAAGCAGCTGTACACTAATAAATTTTGTTTCCAAAAATAGTCTTGGGCCAGATTAGGTCTGTGGACCTTAGTTTGTTGAGGGAAGATGGCAACTACTTTGGTCCTGTTGAGTCTATGGTAACAGCATGACAACTGTGTAGAAGACATGTAACAGGCAATGGGAAGTAAAGATTTGGAGTTGGAAGGTGTCTGTCTACTCAGACTGCTGTAACAAAACACCACAGACTTACTGGCTTAGACAACAGGAAGTTTTCTATCAGAGTTAGGGAGGCTGGCAAATCTAATATCAAAATGCCAGCCCATCTAGTTCTCAGGTGAGGTGTTTCTTCCTGGCTTGCAAATATTCACCTTCTCCTTGTGTCCTTATATCATGGAGAGAGAGAGAGAGAGAGAGAGAGAGAGAGAGAGAGAGAGAGAGAGAGAGAGTAAATTCTCTGGGCACCACAGAATTTCATCAGCTCTAATGCGTCTTTCGGAGCAAAAATTAATATAACACCCTATATTATATTATATTACATTACATTACATTACATTACATTATATTATATTGTATTATATTGACCCGGTCTTATTTTATAGTAAAATAAGACCAGGTCTTATATTAAGTTTTGCTCCAAAAGACGCATTGGAGCTGATGGTCTGGCTAGATCTTATTTTCAGGGAAATACGGTAACAGGAGGAAACTTGCAGCTTGACATGTACATTTAATAATCTTCTACATAGAGATGATAGCAGAAGCCTATGTAGAAGTGAGGTTGCTCAGCAGGAGTTCAAGGAAGCAAAAAAGCCAAAGACTGACCTGAGAGAAATGTCTGCACTTAAGAGCTTGGCCAAGGAGGACCACCAAAAAAGAAGCTAAAATGATCAGCCAAAGAAATAAGAGGGGAATTCCAGAACTGAGTAGAATCCTGGATGTCAGGAAAGACCTCATTGTCTAATAGTGGGTATGAAGAGAAAGGGAAAGAGGCAGAGGGACAGCCATTATGATGTAGGATCTGCTGGCAGTTTCTGGGTATGGGCCGGGATTATGTCTCGTGAAGCCGAAGAATGGACACATGGGCCAGGGAGAGGCAAGAAATTGTAAAGGAAGATAGTTTATCAGAGGCAGGAGAAGAGGTTGCAGCTCCTGAACGGGAGGGGATACCTGAAACTGGGAAGCCAACTATCTAAGGCAAAAGGCTTTTCTTTTATACCTTCCCTTGCCTGCTTGGGGAAGGGGGCTGGAGCCTTCTAATGGAATTCATCTATTAGGTTTGTCCTGTTTGCCCATGCTGAAGGGATTAATGAAATAACCCATTTCTATCTATCAGATCTGCTCCTTTGTTCAGCCAAAAGGGATTTGAGATCATTTATTAACCTCAAGGCACATTCTCATATCTTTGTCCTGGAGTGAAGGTGACATTCCAGAACCTGGAGTTTCAGGATATGGCTGTTTTTTGTTTATTCCACCAGGGACCTCCCTGTCTACCTAGCAACATGTTAACTAACCTGTCTCAATCCCCCCTCTGAAGATGTAACCCTAACTGCCATTAGGGGATAGGGGCGATGACCGCTCTGGTTAGTTCAGGCTGAGGAGGGACGTAGAAAGAGACTGGCAGCTAGGGCTTGTCCAGAGGTCGATCTCAGGGTCCCCAGGAGAAGAGCAGATCCAGATGAGGGTTTTGTTGCTTTGGAGGCCCTTGTAGCCAGCTAGCGAGTGGTGCACTAGCAGCAGTAGGTGCACAAGTGGTGCACAACTAGGCAACAGCGAGAGGTAATTCCTATAATAATGAATAAGAGAAATGTGAGAAAGGCTTCTTTAAGTCCTGCTAAGCTAGGAAGCCAGGAAGTAAGGAAGGATAAGTCTAAGCCAAAGAATCCTATCTGTTGTTTAATATTGGAAACGATGTTATGGATTTGTTGTACCTTATTTCTATTAAATAAGAATTATCAGAAAGATTGAAGCAGCACAATCCTTTAAAATTTTCACATCCTTGACTGTGTTTGGGGAGTAGGTAGTCTATGGCAGCTCGGTTCTCAAGAACTGCTTTTCTGACTTGTCCTAACTCTTGGCCCATGCCATGTACAGCCTGTGAAGTAGCATTTAGGGCCGTTGCTATTGAACAAGCAATGTGGCTAATCTCCACATTTAAGGCTATGGTCATAGCAGGTACTACAAAGAGAGATAAATAAATATATTCAGCTGGACTAAATAAATGTATATCGCTGTCGCAGCTGGGATCTAGAGCAAATTCTCTGCAATGTCTAACCTGACGAGGCTTTTGGGGTAAGAAGACAGTTAATCTTCCGAGAGAGCAGGGTCCCCTGCTGCTATAAGCTGGAACATAGGAGTAAGCCTTTTCCCACAGAGAAAAAACCATCCAGCCAGTAGTTTAAAATGTGCATTGGCATAAATTACAAAAATGATGGAGCTGCAGTTAAGGCTATCATTGGTTGAAAGATCAACACAATGGTTGGGCAGCCAGTGAAAATAACACATTGATCAGCTAGAATTACAGTTCTAACCTGTATAAAGAACATGTTCATGACTTTTTTGATGATAGTAGGACCCCAATTGTAGATATCGGAGTAAGATATGAGCTTATCAGTGTATTGAAAGGTGGTATAGTTTTTTATATAACTCAAAGGGGTGCATACTCCAACTAGACAGGAGGTAAAGTTTTGTTCAACATAGTTTCCTCCTTTAAGGCAAAAGTCTGACACATTCATTACATGTTTGGCTAAGTAAATCCATGTTTTCATTTCTTTGGAATGGTATAAGGTCCTCTGGAGCCCCATGTTGAAGCGTTATTATAAAGAGTAAAACTTGATAAAACATTATGTAGTAATTTTCAATGATGTCTTAGATGTCAGAAATTTTCAAAAGACTAATTAAAACATAGCATGTGAAAATAACACAAAATATTTCTAGGCTCAGCCCGGGTCAAGGCAAGTAATGACAGGAAGAAGGGGCTGAATCTAGGACAATACATGTGAGAGATGTAGCAAAGAGGAGAATGAAAGCAGCAGTAAGGAGAATGAAGCCCCCTAATATGGTCTTTTTGAAACTAGACTATCATGAGTACTTATCTGTACGGCATAGAAGAAGTTTTAGGTCCTCTAGAGGTTGACTGGAATACTGAGGACCTTTGTCATTTTCTTCTGCTTGTGCGGGGGTACTTGTACAGGGCTTGACTTGAGAGTGGTGAATCCAGGAGTCAAATTCTGGGACCTTTACTGCTGTGGGAGTAGAAAGAATCATGGTGTAGGGTCCTTTCTACACTGGATCTAGCGTTTGAGATAGAGAACAAAGAGATTTGATAAGAACTTCATCTCCTGGGTTAAATAGGGTTTTTCATCTTCTCAAGGTTGAGCTTCTGATAATTGTTGGATGGCTGGCTGGAACTGTGCTAAAGGAGTTACATGTTGGGTTAGTTCTATAGTCTCATGATCAGTTAGGAGGTCATTGGTTAAGAAAGGCCTACCATACAACATTTCAAAAGGCTTAGGCCACACTTAGTTGGAGTATTTCGAATACGGAGGAGAGCTATGGGCATAAAGCTGTCTAATTTTTTGTGATAATTTTCTAAGATGTCTTTTGATAATGTCATTGGTCTTTTCTACCTTGCCTTAGTATTGTGGCCTCTAAGCACAGTGGAGGTGATAGTCTATTCCTAGGATACGTTCTTGGTGATTGAAGATTTGAAAGAAGGCCCATTGTCACTTTGAAGAGACTTGGGGAGGCCAAATCTAGGTATAATTTCCATTATTAGGGCTTTAACTATTTCTATGGCCTTTTCTGTTCTACAAGGAAAGGCTACCCAGTGGGTGAAGGTGTCCACCCATACTAGGAGATACTTGTATCCTTTGGCTTTGGACATATGGGTGAAGTCAAACTGCCAATCTCCCCCTGGGCATTTGCCTTGTCTCTGTATCCCTATGGGTGTCTGAGGGTATATGAGGGGGTTATTCTTATAGCAAACTTCACAGGATGAAATAATATGTTGTATAGTCTTTTGAAGCTCTTTTCCTGTGAATAATTTTTGAGCCATTTGTAAAGTTTCGTCCCTTCCTAACTGGAAGATTTAGTGGAGAGTTTTTAGAACCTTCCATTGATTGGCAGCTGGGAGGTGTAAACCAACCCGGGGGTTGGGTAGTATATTCCCTTGTCTTAGCCCATTCTTGCTTCTTTTGAGAATATTGTGGCTTAATGTGGGTTATGGACCCATCCAAAATTAGAGGAGTTAGTATAGGGTTAAGACAGTTTGGCAGCTTTTTTTGGCAGCTGTTTGTTCTGTTAATCGGTTACCTTCAGAAATCTCATCACTTCCTTTTTGGTGTCCTTTGCAGTGTACAACTGTTATTTCTTTAGGAAAAAGTACTGCCTGCAGCAGTCAGTTGATCTCCTGGTGATATTTGATAGGAGACCCGTTGGCAGTTAGGAAACTTCTTTCCTTCCAAATGCTTCCATGGGCATGTAACACTAAAAAGACATATTTTGAATCAGTGTATATATTGGCTCTTTTCCCTCTGCTCAGCTCTAGTGCTCTAGTAAAAGCTACTAGCTCAGCCAGTTGTGCAGTGGCTCCAGAAGGAAGGCTTGCATGCTCTAAGGTGTTATGTAAAGTAACAACAGCACATCCAGCCTTTCGTGTGCCATTTTCTACAAAAGAGCTCCCACCAGTGAAAAGTGTCCAATCTGGATTGTCTAGGGGTGTGTCTTATAAGTCTGGTCTAGCAGCATAGGTTTGTAGTAAAGCTTGCTGGCAGTTATGTAGCAGCTCTTCTCTCGCCTCAGGGAGGAATGTGGCTGGATTGAGAGAAGAACAGGTCTGTATTTGAGTTACAGGACTTTCTGGTAAAAGAGCTTCATACCCCAAGAGGTGGCTATCTGTGAGCCAGTGACTATAGTCAGTATTTAAAAGTTCTTGAATGTGATGGGGGACAAAGATGGTTAAGTCTTGTCCCATCATGAGCTTGGTAGCTTCAGGAAACAGAAGGGCAGCCGCAGCTATGGCCCAGAGGCAAGCCGGCCAGCCGCGTGTTATAAGGTCTAGTTCTTTACTTAAATATCCTACTGGTTGCTGTGAGGGTCCTCTGGGTTGCGTTAGGACTCCTAAAGCCATTCCCTTTCTTTCTGTTATATATAAATGAAAAGATTTTTCTACAGAAAAAATCCCCAGGAAGGATTAAAGCTGGGGCACTTGACAGTTGTTGTGCGGGAGACCCTGCTTGCTGCGCCATTTGTCGTGCGCTGAGGCCTTCTCGCCGCGCTATCTTTCAGGCGGGGTGTCCTGCGGGGTCTCTGCTCCCGCTCCCCACACAAGAACGCAGGATATGGTGAGGCCGAAAAGGAACACCCACAGAGCCATAGGTAGGGGAGTCATACCACTATGGTCTCACTGGAGGCTGGGCTCACCGGACGTGCGACCTGCCGTCCGCCTTTCCACCAACCGACCAACCGACAACTCTCCTCCACTCTCTCGACCCTGTTCCTCTCTCTCGGCTCTCTTCCGCTCTCCTCGGCTCTGCTCGGCTCCTTGGCAATCCTCGGCAATCCTTCATAGTCACAGCAGTTATACCAGCGGCCAATCGGCTAACCGGCCACAGCCGACGGCCAATCAGCCACAGCCGACGGACATCCACCACCTGAGCCAGCACCCTTCCATGTGAGGCTGAGAGCCTGTAAACTACTTTCTGGGGCTCTGTCCCCACAACAGTGCTTGTTTTAAAAGCTTGTTCTGCTTCTGAGCTCCAAAGTAACAGATGAGTATTTGCAGTCTGAGTACCTTTAATTAATTGATAGAGGGATGGGCCATTTCTCCGTATCCTGGGATCCATAGGTGGCAGTAGCTAGTAATGCCTAGGAAGCCCCTTAATTGTTTTAGGGTCTTAGGTAGGGGATATGTGGAGGCGGGACAAATTCTGTCCTGCCCTTGGGCCCTAGTCCCTTCAGAGATAATTAGCCCAAGGTATTTAACAGAAATCTGACACATTTAGGCCTTGGTTTGGAAACGTTGTAACCCGTAGAGGCTAGAAAATTTAGAAGGGCAGTAGTACCTTGGATGATGAGGTCTTCAGATGGAGCACACAATAAAAAAGCATCAACATATTGTAAAATTACAGCTGCTATAGGAAAAACCTGTTAGGTCCTTAGAGAGGGCCTGTCCAAAGAGGTGTGGACTATCCCTAAACCCCTGAGGGGGACCATCCAGGTGAGCTGTGAAATCTGGCTTTCAGGATCCTCAAAGGCAAAGACATATTGTGAGTCAGGGAACACCGGTATACAGAAAAAGGCATCTTATAAATCTAATACCGTGAACCATCTGGCATTTGCAGGTATTTGGGCTATGAGAGTGTAAGGATTTGGAACTATAGGGTGTGTAGGAATGACTGCCTCGTTGATGGCCTGGAGGTCTTGAACTAATCTCCATTCTCCATTTGGTTTGGGAACCCCTAAGATGGGGGTGTTGCAGGGCTGTTGCATTCTCTAAGGAGCCCTTGTCATTTGAGACTGTTAATGATAGGGATTAGTCCTTTCCCTGCCTCAGGTTTCAGAGGGTATTGTTTCTGGCAAGGAAATAAAGTGGGGTCCTTAAGATGGATGTGGACTGGAGCGGCCATTAAGGCGCGACCAGTTGTCCCTTGTGATGCCCAAACATCAGAGTTGATGTTGGTTTCTACTACTGGGAGGAAGCTAGAAATACTTCCAGGGGCTAGGAGAACAGTTCCCATCGCCGTCATAATGTCTCTTCCTAGTAGAGGAGTCGGGCTTTCTGGCATGATTAAGATGAATGAGAGAACATTAGCTTCCCCCATATGCAGCCTAAGGGCTGGGAAAAGTATTTAGTAATTGACTGGCCGGTGACTCCACAGAGAGTAACATGTCGATTGGAGAGGGTCCCTGGATTGGAGAGGACAGAGAATGTGGCTCCTGTGTCTAGAAGGAAATCAATAGGCTTTCCTTCTACTTCTAGGGTTACCAGGGGCTCAGGGGTCCCTATGATTAGATGGGATGAGGGAGCCACTGGTAGAAGCCCCAGAGCCCTTCAGTCCCGAGTGGGAATCTGACTGATGAGACTGGCCTCGGTTTCCGGGGACAGTCTGACTCCCCATGATCCCCTTCACAGATAGGACAGGGCCCCGGAGGTCTCCCAGTCGGCTATGTTTGCCGTGGGCATTCCCTTCATCAGTGACGGGACTGTCCACATTGGTGGTAGTCGGACCTTCCCTTTCCCTGAGTGCCCTGTAAGGCAACCACTAGTACTTCTGTCTTTTTTCTTATTTTCCTTTCCTGGTCCTGGGCTTCCTCTTGGTCCCAGTTGTAAAAGATGGTGTTGGCCACCTTGAGTAGTTGGTCCAAGGTGCCTTAGGGACCAATAGCCAATTTTTGTAATTTCCTGCAGATATCTGGGGCAGCCTGAGTTATAAATTTGTCTTTTAAAAGAATTTCTCCTGCAGGGGGTGTCTGGCCCTATAGAAGTATGTTTAATGAAGGCCTCCCTGAGCCTTTCTAAAAAGGCTGAGGGATTTTCTTCCGAATTCTGGCTAATAGTAGATAGTTTTGAATAATTGATGGGTTTGGCCCTTGTTCTCCTTAGTCCCTCTAAAATGCATGCCAGAAAGTGTCCTCTCTGCCAACGTCCAATGGCTGTATCAGGGTCCCATTGTGGATCATCAGTGGGTACTGCTTGTTTCCTAGTAGGAAGAGGCTCTTGAGTGGCTCTCATGATTATACTAGGAACTGATCATCTCTAAACTTTTTGGCAGCTTGTCTTTCAGAACTGGTAAGAGTCTGATTTAGGATTAACATAATATCTCTCCAGGAGAGGTCAAATGCCTGGGTTAAATTTTGGAAAGCTTCTTCTATGTATTTGTCAGGGTCATCTGAAAACTTCCCTAGATCTCCCTTTATTTGTCTGAGATCTTGTAAGGAAAAAGGGACTTGAACCCTGGCAGGCTCAAATTCTCCTCCTGGTATCTTGTAACGGAAGGAGATTTACTCTATGCTGGGGGTGCTTTTCATTTACTCCAAGCTGGGGGTGCTTTTGTATAGGAGGTCCTGGATATGGAGGACAATTAGAAAGAGCTGGGGCAGGAACCACCTCCACAAGAAGAGCAGGATATAAAGCTTAGGGATGATCTCTTGAAAGGGTGTTTGTTGAAGGGACCTCCTCAGGAGACCCCCCCTTTAGTAGGGGTCTCCTTAGGGAAAGTCTTCTTAGTAGGAGTCTCCTTAGGAGGAGTCCCCTTAAAAGGGGTCTCCTTAGGAGGAGGGAGGCAAGAGATCACGGCTAAAAGAGCCAGGTCAATTCTACATTTCTTACAGAGATCTGGGCTGTCCCTCAGGGTTAAAAAAAAGCCTGAACATATGGAACTTCTGACCATTTGCCCTCCTGTCTGCAAAACAGGTCTAGCTGCATGATAGTATTGTAATTAATACTTCCCTGAGAAGGCCAAGTCTCCCCATCTTCCAACGTATATTTAGGCCAAACCTCTGAACAAAAGAAAACCAGGTGCTGCTTCTTCAAAGTCTGAGGGTCAAATTTGTCCCAATGTTTCAAGATGCAATTCAGGGGGGGTAAAGGCACATGAGGGCTGATTGCCCATCTGAAAGGGACGAAGAAAAGAAAGGTGTCCCTTTGCAATTCATCTCCCACAACTTTCCCCAGAAAACGTAGGCCACAGACCATGCGACTAAACACCACACCATCCGAGGTGGGTGGGGAGACACGGTATGCCAGGATTATTCGCGCTTACCAGAGCGGCCCTGCCCGTGCCTCCGGTGGGCACCTACCCAAATCCATGTGTGTGTGTCCCCGCCTGAATGTCTGGCACTGGCCAACAGGCCAATAAAGGCTGTGGCCGATAATGAGGTGCTTTAAGGTAGAGGAATGTATGCCCCGACTCTAGGCATCACAAAAATTGATGGCACGATTAATATAATAGTGGTCTTCTAAATAAAGATATTTAAGGAGGGAGTATATACTCAAGGCTTGTAAAGAAGGCATGCGGTCTGGGCAGAAAGGCCATGGGGGCAAGTTTTGATTCCCAATAGGTAAAAGGGGGCAAAAAGAGGAAACAGAAGCCCCAAAAGCCTTCAGACAAAGCTTCTCATGGTAAAGTGAGTCTGGAATATAGCCCCCTTTCCTGGGCATTTTGCCAGATGGCTGACAAAAGCAGAGATGTAAGAGGAAAGTGGCGGGGTATTTGGGATTCCATGGGTGGAGCCCCCCCAGTGAGTCTGGACTGCCAGACAATTAATGAAGGATCTACAACAGGTGGAGAGATCACAAAAACAACAGAAAGATTTGGGGAGGAGAGCAGGACACTTCCATCTGTGCTTTAAAGCTTGGAGAAGATCCAAAGTGGATGGTATGAGAGGGAATGCTAAATGCCAGTAAATCTTATCCTGAGTGACAAGAGATGTCCTATAGAGGCAGAGGTTCATGTTCTTACCTTAAGATATCTTGAGGTCGATAGGGAGTGTTGCGGAGGTTTCACAGGGAAGAAACCCCAGACCAGCATCTCACAAGCGGAGGAGAGATGGTGACAGGATGAAAGAACAGCAGAGACAAAAGAGTAATCCTGCTGGCATGCTTATGGGCTGTCGGGCTAGGAAGGGAGCAGAGGGACCTTTGGGACCCGCTGTACAGTAGATACAACCAGGATCCCTCAGTTGGCTGCAAAAGCCTGATGGGGAAACTGACCTTAAAATGGTTCCCTGCCATGAGGAACCGACCTAAAATGGTGGCCCGAGTGGAGAGAGAAGTCCCCAACCTAACCCCCAGCCCACTTCCACATAACCCCCTCCAAGCCACACCTTGAGCCAATCACCAGACGACACCTACCCCTTCCCCAACTCAAGGAAGTCCCCAACCCATAAAAACCTGCTCAAAACCTTGCTAGGGGCTCAGTCTTTTGGGAAGGATCCCGCTGAACCCACCAGCGTAATAAAGCTGACTCTCCTAACTCTCTTGAGTGCCACTTGGGTTCTTTCCGGTCTTGGATTCTGCAACATTTGGTTCCCTGACCGGGAACCCAACTGCGCTGGCCCCTTGAGCTCCTGGTTTGGGCAGAGGAGGGGCCACAGGGTGGCGGGAGAGCCGAGACAGGGCTAGGCGTGCCCTGCTGATTTTGGCAGGCCCGGGACCAGCAACCTCCCACGGGCTCCAGCCCATGGCTCCCTGCCGGACCCCAGTAGGGAAAAAGGAGAGATAGCCAACCAGGACATCATACACGGTAAGACGCCGTGCCCGGACCCTCTTAGGCCTGCCAAAGGGCAGAAGGGGAGCCTGATCACCTCCCGCTGAGTCCCACTTCGGATTCCATTTGGGGCCATTCTGGGGGAGGGAGTTCTTTCCTCCCTGAATGAGTGTGTGTGTGTGTGTGTGTGTGTGTGTGTGTGTGTGTGTGTGTTTGGTCCCAAACGGGATTCTGTGTTGATCCACGGCCTGTCGGCTACAGAACCCGAGTGAGCCCTAACCTGCGTTTCCGTGGTAGCGTTGTAGGGCATAACGGTGATTCGCACTCTCGGGGTGCGACCTGGCCCGGGGTTTATATGGACACACCTTAGCCAAGACGTACCCTAAGTTCCTGCGAGGGAAAAGGCCAGGCGGGCACCTGATTGAAACCCCTCCCCTGTCCGTGCAACACCAAACATCATGGGAGGGAGTCACAGGAAGCCCACGGTTATAGACTGCATGTTAAAGAATTTCGTGAAAGGTTTCGGAGGTGACTACGGGGTCAAAATGACCCCCAGATGTCTCCCCACTTTATGTGAGCTGGAGTGGCCAGGTTTTGACATGGGATGGCTCCCAGAAGGCACTCTTGACCTCCCCACGAATAGCCGAGTCTACGTCGTTTTCATGGGGACCCCAGGACATCCAGACCAGTTCCCTTACGTTGACTCATGGTTGGAAATAGCCCGAACCCTTCCTCCTTGGGTACGGTTCTGCTCCAATAGTAAGGGACAATGCAGGATCTTTGTTGCACGGAGCCTGCGAGGCTGCACCCAGAGAGAGGCGACTAAGACCATATACCAGGGAGACACCGATGAAGAGCCGCTACCACCTCCATATGCTCCACAGCCAACGGCTAATGCGCCCTCGGCACTCCCAGACACTCCGCCTCCGTTTGAACCCCCTGAGCCAACACCCGACTCCCAAGCCCTCCCTAGGAGGCCCCTGATCCTCAAAACCAACCCTCACCGGGACCTGCTAGCCGACTTACATCCAGGGATATGACTCCACTTCAGCTGCCCCTCCGAGAGACCAGAGGGCCAGACCAAGTGGGAGATAACAGGACCATCCAGCCAGGACGCCCCATCATCTACTACCAGCCCTTCTCCACCACTGACCTGTTAAATTGGAAACACCATACCCCAGCGTACTCAGAGAAACCACAAGCCATGACAGATCTTATGGAGTCCATCTTCCACACTCATCGCCCCACCTGGGAGGACTGTCAACAGCTCTTCAACACTGAAGAATGCCGGCAGATCATACAGGGGGCAAGGCAGTGGCTAGAGGAAGTGGCCCTTGGGGAAGTCCTGGATGCTGCCACCTGGGCGACAGAGGCTGCTCCAGATGCACGGCCTGATTGGGACTTTAATACCAATTAAAGCGGGGAGAGGCACAATCCACTGATACCAAGACGCTCTCCTACGAGGGCGGCGGGCAGAAGCCCGAAAACCAACCAACATGTCCAAAACAGCCAATGTGACCCAAAACGGGGAAGAGACTCCTGGTGACTTCTACGAACATCTCTGTGAGGCACTCTGTTCGATCCGGAAGCCCCTGAAAATCAAAGGATGATAAACGCGGCATTTGTTTCTCAGGCAGCCCTTGACATATCCTGAAAACTCCAGAAACTCGAGGGGTTCGCAGGAATGAACATCATCCAGCTCTTGGAAATGGCTAACAAGGTCTATTGGAACTGGGAGGTTGTGGCTAAACGAGAAGCCTATTAGAGGATGAGAGAAAAGGTAACCCTCCTTGCAGCTGCACTCCAACAGGGAGGGGATGGCCCTGGAAGGAAAGGACCTCCCCGCCGGCAGGCAGGCCCCTGACCCCACGCCCCGCTAAAAGAAGACCAATGCGCGTACTGTAAAGAACTAGGCCATTGGAAAAATGAGTGTCCCAACTGCTGGAGAGGGAAGCCTCGATCTCCCTGTGGTCCCAACCCAACTAGCCAGGAGCCCGACTCCATAGGGCTGGCAGAAATCGAGTCGGACTGAAGGGGACCGGGCTCGTTCGAACTTTGCCCCCACGAGTCCATGGTCCACTTAGATGTAGGGGGCCAAAGAGTAAGTTTCATGGTAGATACCGGAGCAGAACATTCAGTAGTCACCACGCCGCTGGCACCGATTGGGGACCGCAGTCACCATAATGGGGGCCACCAGGGATCAAGCTAAGAACCGACCATTCTGCCAGGCCAGGACTTGTAAATTAGGAGGACACACCATGTCACATGAGTTTCTCTACTTATCGGACTGTCCAATTCCCTTCCTGGGGTGCAACCTCCTTACCAAATTGGGGGACCAAATCTCCTTCGAACCATCAGGCCAAGCCACCTTGTCTCTGTAGCCTCCGGCGGAAGGATTTATTCTATCACCATCCCGAGGGAAGAAGAATGGAGGATCTATGGGACCAGCAGTGTAGAACAGAATCCAGAAGCCTACAGGGCCGATTTCCCGGAAGTTTGGGCAGAAGATAATCTGCCCTGGCTGGCAAAACATAAGGCCCCAATTTTAGCAGAGCTAAAACCCGGAGCTCAACCCCAACAGCTACGCCAATATCCCATCTCCAAGGAAGCCCGGGCAGGGATCCAAAAACACTTCATCCATCTCAGAGCAGCAGGGATACTTGTAGAGTGCCAGTCGCCATGGAATACACCCCTCCTGCCGGTAAGGAAGCCTAATGGAGAATACCGGCCAGTACAAGATTTAAGAGCGGTGAACCAAGCTACGGTTTCGCTACACCCCGTAGTCCCAAATCCATATACTCTCCTTAGACAGCTGCCCCCGGAGGCCGGATGGTTCACCTGGCTGGACCTGAAAGATGCATTCTTCTATATTCGGTTGGCGCCCCAGAGCCAATCACTGTTCGCCTTTGAATGAACTGAACCTCATACCGGCCAGCAGCTCCAGCTGACATGGACTCGGCACCCACAGGGCTTCAAGAACTCCCCAACCCTCTTTGGGGGAAGCGCTAGCATCAGATTTAGCCACCTTCCCTCGAGAAGAATACCCCTGCACTCTATTGCAATATGTGGATGATCTGCTCCTAGCCTGTGCCACCAAAACCGAGTGCCAAACCGCGATGCGGGCACTCCTGTCCCACTTAGCCAAGACGGGGTAGAGAGTCTCCAGGAAGAAAGCCCAGCTCTGCAGAAACAAGTACAATACTTGGGCTTTGTCATCTCCAAAGGACAGTGGGCCCTCAGCACCGAGTGGAAGAAAGTCATCACCTCTCTCCCTCAGCCCACCAACCGGAGGGTGCTCCATGAGTTCCTCGGGGCCACCGGCTTCTGCCGGATCTGGATTCCTGGCTTTTCGGCAATAGCCCTGCCCTTATATAAGGCTCTAGCTGGTCAAAACAAGGCCTCCATGCTATGGACAGAAGATCAAGAAAACGCCTTCCAGCCGCTAAAGAGCTCACTTGGACAGGCCCCAGCCCTCGGGTTACCTGACGCTGAGAGGCCATTCCACTTATTTGTCCATGAGAGAGACAAAATAGCTTTAGGACTGCTGGCCCAAACAGTTGGACCATGGCACCATCCCACTGCCTACCTCTCAAAGAAATTAAACCCTGTAGCAGCAGGTTGGCCACCACGCCTGCAGGCCCTAGCAGCCACTGTGATTCTCATCAAAGAGGCAGACAAGCTCACCTTAGGCCAAAGACTCATAGTTAAAGTACCCCACTCGGTCACCACCTTAATGAACAGTCAAGGACCCCGATGGCTGTTGAATGCACGGCTGACTCAGTATCAGGGGTACTCCTGGAAAACCCTCGGATCTCGTTAGAAACTGTGCGCACCCTGAACCCAGCCACTTTCCTGCCAACCAAGGACAGGGATCCAGAACATGACTGTACAGAAGTTATCAATGAGGTCTATGCCACCAGACCCAACCTCCGGCACAGCCCACATCCTAACCCGGACTTTACTCTGTATACTGATGGCAGCAGCTTCCTAAGGGACAGAAAACGTCATGTGGGGTACGCAGTAACCACCACACACGAGGTACTCGAGGCTAGAGAAAGGACTGTTGGGGTTCTGTTTCCTGATCTGGGTTGCTTGCCTCCTCTCCATAACCTGTCTTAGACAGTGACCATGATTTGGCTTTTCTTTATACTATCTCTTCCCTGGGGAGGAGACACCATCTCCCCTTCCTGTCCCTCAGGCTGCCAGGGAAAATCCGCTGGCCACCCTACCTTCTCGTACTTTACCCTCATGCCCTTGGAGTGTTACACCACAGCCTCCCTCTGCTACGATGGGTCCAAGTGCTACTGGATGGAAAAAATCACTAGCCCTAACTGCCTGGGCACACTAGGGTGACAGGCATGTGGGTAAGTGACCAATCTTATCCACATTGGTCACTCTGATGGGGGAGGAGTCCAGGGCCTGGCCCTTGCCCAACAAATCAAAGACAAGGTCCATCAGGTTGCCAACCTCTCTGTCGGGAATCGCCCCCTTTACCGAGGTCTCAATATAACCTCCCTGCAGAGACTAACCTGAGTCCCTGATACCTCGCTATTCACCCGGCACCTCCTGAACACCACCTGCAGTTTGTGGGCGACCACCTGGCTAAACGCCACTAACCCTGCCTCCACCCCCGCCTGCTGAATTTGCCTACCCCTCGTCCGGACCAGTTATATTGGGATCCCAGTTCCCCCTGACTGGAGCCCAGACAACAATACCAGCCCAAAATATGTCACCTACACCTTCGGGCCAATAGTTGTCCAAATCCCGGTGGCCTTCACGCCCAACAATACCTGTGTAATTTCCCCCAGTGTCACTTCCTGAGATAAATACAGCCCTCCTTATGCTCCCATAACCTCTCAGTTCCCTCAGGTGCCCCGTACTGTGCCTCGCCTGGCATCTTTCTCCTCTGTAATGGACTTGTTTTTCGTTGTGTAGACACCAATCTCACCGATCCTTGCATCCAGATTTTCCTCACCCCTGAGACCTCTCTGTATACTGACTCTGAGCTGGAGGCCAGGCTTACCCTGCACCAGAAACATGTTGCTGCAGCCCCTTTCCTACTCCAGGCAGGCATCTTCACTGGGATCGCTACTGGGACCGCCGGTCTTGGATCTTCTCTCAGTTTCTATCACAGGCTCTCCCAGGAACTCAACAATGACATGGACCGAGTGGCCGATTCCCTCGCTACCCTCCAGGCCCAACTCAACAGCCTAGCAGCAGTCGCCCTACAGAACAGGCGGGCATTAGACCTACTCATTGCCGAGACAGGAGGCACCTGTCTGTTCCTAGGAGAAGAATGCTGTTACTTCGTCAACCAGTCGGGGATTGTCACTGGTAAAGTTTGTGAACTCCACGACCACATCCAGAAACACAGAGACGACCTCCACGGCTCTTGGGGATTCAATCCCAGCTCGTGGCCCTCTTGGCTCCTACCCCTGGGGGGCCCACTCCTCACGATCCTCCTCCTTGCTATCATCGGGCCATGCATAGTTAATGCTGTCATACGTTTCATAGAAACCTCCATCACCCATTGGGCTACCGCCCAGATCCTTGCCCTATGAGGTTATCGTTCTCTTAGCCAATATGATGATCTGTAAGTTGTTACCACTTATGATCATCAACGGGGGGACATGATGGGGAAACTGACCTTAAAATGGTTCCCTGCCATGTGGAACCGACCTAAAATTGTGGCCCTAGTGGAGAGAGAGGTCCCCAGCCTAAGCCCCAGCCCACTTCCGCATAACCCCCTCCAAGCCACACCTTGAGCCAATCACCAGATGACACCTACCCCTTCCCTGACTCAAGGAAGTCCCCAACCCATAAAAACCTGCTCAAAACCTTGCTAGGGGCTCAGTCTTTTGGGAAGGATCCCGCTGAGCCCTCCGGCGTAATAAAGCTGACTCTCCTAATTCTCTGAGTGTCGCTTGGGTTCTTTCCGGTCTTGGATTCTGCTACAAGCCCACAGTCCTGGACAAGTGCCAGTATTCAGTCTCCTCATGGAAAGGAGAAAGGCAGCAGAAGGATATAAGAAAATAGCAAAGAGGGGGAGAGAAACCTTCGAACGGCACCCTTATGGGCAGTCTGGCTAGGGGAAGACCCAGGGAGCCTTTGGGACACACCACAGAGTAGCCATGGTCAGTCCCGCAATTGCTGCCAAGGGCCATTCACCTCAACTGTGCGCTGTCTTTGGGCTTCACTCCACCTGAGAGAGAAAGCAAGAGAGAAGGCAGTTGGACTGTGGCCAATGTTCCTCTGGCTCAGTTCCGGAGGGGATCAACCAGAGCCCTTCTGCAAGATGTGCCCTCCCAGTCTTGAGTAGCAGCCGCGCTTTTCGCATTTAAATGGCTGACAGAAGCCTACTGTTTGTGTGATAGGAAAAGGAGACAAAATAATGAAGGCCCATAGTAGAAAGGCACAGATATGTGCCTCTCCTTCAATCCTGGAGAGCCCCCAAATGATGTAGGAGCTGCCGGCAATTTCTGGGTGTAGACTAGGGTCCTGTCTTGTGAAGCCAAAGAATGGACACACGGACTAGGGAGAGGCAAGGAGTTGTAAAGGAAGATAGTGTACTAAAAGCAGGAGAAGAGGTTGCAGCTCCCAGTGGGAGGGTGTACCGGAAACTGGGAAGCCCACTAGCTAATGCAAAAGGCTTTTCATTTTATGCTTTCCCTTGTCTGCTTGGGAAAGGGGGCTGGAGCCATCTAATGGAATTCATCTATTAGGTTTGTCCTGCTTGCCCATGCTGAAGGGATTAACAAAGCAACCTATTCCTATCTACTAGATCTGCTCCTTTGTTCCTCAAAAAGGGATTTGAGATAATTTATTAACCTCAAGGCACATTCTCATATCTTTGTCCTGGAGTGAAGGAGACATTCCAGAACCTGGAGTTTCAGGATATGGCTGATTTTTGTTTATTCTACCAGGGACCTCCCTGTCTACCTAGCAACATGTTAACTAACCTGTCTCAATTAGAGTGGCCCAAATGTTGGTGACTTCTGAAAAAAACGATAAAACATATTAAAATACTGAGTCTTTGCTCTTACCTTTTTTTCTGGTAACTGTATCACACTTTTTTTGGGAGGAAACAAGCCTTCCACCCACTCCAAATACATGTGATCAATTGAATAAAGAAAACAGAGCCAAGGAAATGACAGATTTCTTGGTGACATTGTTTGAGAGCCTGTGTCTGCTAATGCCTAAAGGCTGGACCTACAGCTCTAGGTCTCAGTTGCCTGTGTCAGTACGTTTTCTTTCATACTGTAACATTTGAGTTGATCTTCTTTCCCTTGCAAATAAAAAGTGTTAACTGATCAGAGTTTAGAACCCGCAATAAAGGGGATTGCATAGGAAATGGAAGGAGCGACAAACTGAGTCTAGGTTTACGTCTTTTTCCAGAAATTTGTCAATGAATGTACAGAAAGATAAAATGGTAGGTTTGTGGGGGGAAAGCATAGATGGAGGGTTTATCAAAAAGGACAAAAAAGTAAATAGATGAGGAATTTAAGGTGTAGAAGAAAGAGGGAATATTTGCTGGATTAAGTCCCCAGGTATATTAATAGAACCCAGTGTCCCATTCTCCCTTTATTAATCTCTATTTTCCAAACATCTGCATTTTTCTTGTCAGTTTAATAACAGCAAATGTGCTGCTTAAGAAGTCAAGTTCATAACATGGATAGAGTGTAATGTTTCTTGAATACAATTCTTTTCTACTTTATGAGACTATGAAGTATTCTATGTTAGATATTATGCAAAAATATTAAATAGGTACATATTTTGAAGCACTATTAATAAATATTAAATGTTCGTTCAAATGCAAATCAATAATTAGACCTATGAAATTTTATACCTAACCTCTAACACTTTAAAGAATAAAAATTAATAGTTTTCGAGAGGGACCACACCAAGGAATATGTTCTCACAACTTTTTCTTTTGAGAAGGAGGATCTGTGTATGTAGAAATAAAATGAAGGAAAAAATTAGTTATGTTATCTATAAAATATGATCTTTTTTATTTATATGTGTATAATATGTTTTATATGCATATATAATGTAATACATAAATAAACTGTATTTTTAAAAATGCATCTAAATATTTTTTTTCACCTAACACTGATATTAGAAATGGGAAATTATGTGATTCAACAAGGAGAGGGATTGGAGTGCTTTTCATTATTGGTTATGTTCAGGCAAAATAGTTGAACAGATTGGGTAATGAAACTAAATTACATTACATGAGGTGCTGGCCTTAAAACTGATTCTATTACATCTTCTGATGAAAGACAATTGCATTTGAGTTGTGTAAAATGTTAAAAAGAAATAATTTCAGTGTGCAAATGAAAGATACAGCACTAATTATATGGAATAAAAATTAAACTACTCACCTAAATAAAATTTTTCTCAAACATTTAAACCAAATATCCTAATACTTTGTAAAAACATGTGTAACTGAATGATTATCACCAATTTCCAAAATGTTAAACTTAGCTGTTCATAAATCTTTTCATTTTAAACTGCCAATTTATAGGTTTTCCTTTTATCCTCTTGTTTTGAAGGCTTTATGTGGGGGTGCTAATTAATGTTAGGATTCTTAACAGACATATTTGTTGCTAAGAAAATAGAACTATCAGAGCATTTTATTTTGAACCCGCACTCTTTTTTTGAAGTGATAGTACATTTGAAATCATGCTTGAAGAAACATTGTTTTGGGAGCCACTTCTCTCCCTGAGAACATATTGCCCATGACTGAATCGCTGGTTTCTTTATTTCTGCAATGCTTATTGCTCCTGTGGCTCATACATGTCTAATGTTGAAAACTGCATGTACAGAGTATATACACTTAGTTGTCTTATTTACATTAAAGTGGAGTTTAGTAAATTATAATACATGGAAGTTAATGAAATTTTTAATTTAGAACTGTACATTTTGTCAGTCTGGCAGAATATTTTAGTGATTTCCTTGGACTATCTTAGCTAGACTACATGATAACGTCTGTATTCTTCATATTTGTTTGTTTGTGGGGTTTTTTTTTTTTTTTTTTTTTTTTTTTGGTCTTAGTTTAGGTTTCCTTCTGAACCAGACCCCATGTCAAGGATTTCTGTGCATGTATTTGAGAAGTTCATAAGTTACTGGTAGGAAGAATGAGAAGGAAAGAAGCATTCCGGAAAATTCTTGGGAAAGATTTAAATCTCTCTTAGTTATCCTACCCAGAGGGCAAGTGATGTGACATATTTATACACACACTCTCATCAGGCACTGGATGAATGCCACAGGGTTTGAAGACGTGATTTCCCTGACTAGTCTGTCCTGCAATGCAAATAGTCAGAGAAAGCCCTGAGGCAAAGGGAAGCAGAGACTAGCAGTAAGTGTCAGTTGGAGTACAGGGAGGAGGAAATAGTCGGGTGTTCTAGGGGAACCACCCAAAGCATCTACCGCATCTTCTGTGTACTTGTGTCCTCCCAATGTTATTTTATCTCCATCTAGAGAAAGACAGAGGGAGCATTTCTCAATTGTGTATTCATTAATGCATAGATTTATACACATTTATTGATCTCTCCTGCTAGGAACCACTGTTTTAGGCATAGAGGACAGGCCCCAGGGAAGAATATGACAAATCACCACCAATGAGGCACCCACACTCAGAGTAATGGGCCTGGGAGGGGGTGTCATGGAAAGTCCTTAGGGTGCACAGAAGCTTGAATAATTTACTTCATCTTTTTGGAAAGTACAGAATCCTAGTACCTTCCTGGGTGGCTTTATCCCCCGCCACCTTTTTTTAAGCTTTGAGTGTCCCTGTCTTAGGCCACTGGCCTCTGTGTCCCCCCTGAAGATATGTATGTACGGAAAAGGAGGAGTAGCAGTACGTTATTGTTTAGTCAGGTTATTTTAATAGCTGTATTCTCTGGCTGGAATATTCAGAGGATCACTAAAGATTTTGACATGAGAATATTCTGAGTCCATGTAGAGGAGAATATAGGGATTGTGCATGCCAAAACATCTGGTTTTATCTAAAGGATGACTGCTGCTATGAACCATGCACATATACAAGAAGGCCAGTATATGTTTTTGGATAAATCCATACTGAAGAATTTATAACAAAAAGTATAATATTTAAGGGTGTGTTGTTTGTACACACAGACCCAGGGAAAAGCTCCAAGACTGAAAATCTACCTCTGTAAGTGGAGGGCAGGGAAAGGCTGGCCACTCCAATCTGGTAGCTATAATAGAGTTTATTAAGGGAAACTTACATACAAGGAAAGTCTTGGGTAGCTGTGAGACGAAATGGGTCCCCATGCCTCTTGGCAGGTGCCAAAGAATTATACAGGGGAAAATAGTAATGAAGCCAAGGCCAACCAAGACTGGGGCTCATGCTGTCTGTGCCCCTCAGCCAATAGACCAACACGAAGTTGGGTCATAGAATAAACGTTTATTATCAGAGCACCGCTGGTCTGAGAAGGCAGCAGGTTAACACCACCAAAAACTGTCTTAACATTCTCAGACCGGCTTGGGTATTTTTTCTTTTTCCTTCCCCCCACCCCCACCCCCGGTTTGGGGTTTTTAAGGGAAAATCTAGGTGTTCCTTTTAAGACTACGTGATGGTTCCATGGGTCTGCATGGAGCTTTTCCTCTGCAAAGTGCCTCTCTGGTGGCATCAGTAACTCAGGAACAATGATGGGAGTAGCCTGGAAATAATACTAGACCGTGGAGATTGTGTTCAATAAGCCTAAGGGTATTGATCATAAGTTTCAGGACAATTTTCTTTTTTATTAAATTTATTGGGGTGACAATTGTTAGTAAAATTACATAGATTTCAGGTGTACAATTCTGTATTACATCATCTGTAAATCCCACTGTGTGTTCATCACCCAGAGTCAGTTCTCCTTCCATCACCATATATTTGATCCCCCTTACCCTTATCTCCCACCCCCCACCCTCCAGGACAATTTTCTAAAACAGGGTACTGGGTGGGACAGGGGACATTCGGAGCTCAAGCCCAGGGGGATGATCTATTGTTAAGCTCTAGGTCAAGGATCTAGGTCAAGGAAAGGTGGGGCCCTACTTCAATTCTCCTTGTCTTTTATTCATTTCATTCCTATAAAATTAGTGTGGTTGCAAGAATAGGGAATGAGGATTATTCTTGGCTGCTTCCTGCTGAGAGTAGGCCTCTCCCTGCCCAAGAGAATCTATCCCAGTGGGGAGGGGGCTGTTTGTGGCATATCCAGCAGTCAGAGAGGCTATTGCCCCAGCTCCTATATTAGATCCAAGGTGGGGCACAAGTAAAGAGGAAAGCTAGATCCAAAATAAGGCCCAAGAGAAAGGCAATAATGAGTAGCCCCAGCAATCATCATAAGAGGAGCTTAAGGTCTTCAGTTGGCTCACAGGATCAGGAGTGACAATCTTTCTTCTGGGGGAATCCTCTCGAAACTTAAATGAAACAGGTTTGATTCAAGGGAAGTGAACCCAGTTAGTGACTCAGTTGACAATAGTTGGGGTGCTTGGAAGAACTGCAAAGGTCCCTTCCATTTAGGAGCTAACTGGTCTGTCAGAGACCCCTCACCCTCTAGGTTTCTAATAGTACTCAGTCCCCTGTCTTTCTGGAGCTGCAATGTGTAGAGAGGTTGACCTGGGGGATGTACCAGTTCCCCGTATTTCCTAAGAGCCTGCTGAACCTTTCCCAAGTCAACAACATAGGAAATACCAGAATTGAGGTTAGAATCTCAGCAGTTAGAACCAGGACTTAGAGGTCTCCTGACAAAACTTTCCCAGAGTCCTTTTTAAAGTTTGATTTGCTCATTTTACATTTCCTTTAAGGTATAGGCAATTGGTAAGAAACAGGCTTGAATATGAGCTCAAATTTAGGGGCTCTGTTTATCTACACAACCAAGCAGGTTTCAGAGGACACAAGTTCAGAGTGAGCGGTCAAGACAGAATAAATGGCTCCCATGTCAATCAGGAAATCAGCAGCCTTACCTGCCACATCAAGGGTCACCCACAGTTCCTTCCCTGTCATGAGAACAACCTCTTTCTCCTAGTGGGCCACTGGGACCCTCAGACCTGTCTCAGTCACAGCCATTTGCAGGGAAGGAGTTGGTCCCTGCTCCCTTCAGAACAGGGGACAATCCCTCCTCCAGTGGACACTCCTAACTGCAGTGGTCTGGGCTTCCACATCCAAAGCAGGGTCCTTTACCTGGTGTTCCACTTCTAGGGCTGTTGCGGTGGGCCTGAGGTGGCCCTGGCCTGTCTGTTAACTGAAGCCAAAAATGTGGCCTGTCTCTGGCCTTGTATCCAGTCTCACTGTTCCTTTCTTTCCTCGTTTTCTCTGTCTTGTTTTTTTAAAACATTTAAACAAATGCCCTGGCCTTCTCTTAGGATCTGAGCCTCTTTATCAGGGATGTAACAGTGAGCCAGAACCATTATAATACCCTGCCAGTGGGTATTATAGGCCAAGCTTCCTTATTTTGCCCCATATCTAACACCAAGGAGGATATCTTGGCATAGAATTAACCCCTGGACGTTCACAGAACGTGAAAGAATTCAGGAGACTTCTACAAGAGTAAGAAAAGATTAATTGAAAGTCAAAAAGAGAGAGACTTCTGTTTAGCACTGGCAAAAGGGGTTTTGCCAGGGCAGTCTGATAGAAAGAACTGTGGAAGATCTTGAAAGTTACTGGCAAAGGAAGTTTTGCCAGTGCAGAGCCCGATAGGGACAGCTTCTGGTGGTGTGTTTCTGGCAAAGGGAGCTTTGCCACAGTACAGCCTGATAGGAACAGCTGCAGCAGGTTTCTGTTTAGCTCAAGTTTTATATTTTTCTAAGCAGTATGTAGGGTGCTTGTCAGTTTGCAGGGCGGTTGCCATTACAGTTGTCTTCTGGGAACTGTCCTGTTGCCATCTATGATGGATGTCAGCTTGCAGGGGACTGCCGTTGCGATTGGGAACTGTTCTGTTCCCATCCATGATGGGTGTTTGTTAGTGTGCAGGGGGTTGCCGTTGCGACTGGGAACTGTTCTGTTCCTACCTATGATGGATGTAAGGTACTTGTCAGCTTGCAGGTGCAGTGCTAGCCAGGGGAGTCAGAGCCAAGCAATTATTGTTTAGCTCATTCCTGTTAGCCCACAAGCCCACTCCTGTTAACTCTTTACTTGTATCATCAGAGGGCACATGAACTCTAGCAGTCCTAGAATACAGAAACTTATATAATTATTTGCAAAACTTAGTTCTTAGAGTTAGTTTTCTTGAGTAACCACAGACCTAATTAAGACAATATAAAACATAGAAAACTATTTTGATGACACATACAATCTTTGCTTTTCAGGCAGAAAACTTTTTCATAATATCAGTAGCAGACTAATAGTCTAATACTTTGTCTTATTTAGCAGAGGAAACTTAGCTCTAAGTTTTTACCACCTTCCTTTTGATATTTAAACTTATTTAATTAATCACATGTAGCTTAACCATACATAAAATTCTTTCAAGGATTTTTTTTACAAACCTTCTGTAATTTCCCAGTACTTCTTAGTTTGTCTCCTCTCACTCATTCAGAAATAACCATCCTTAGGATAAACTACATTCTTTCAGTTCCTTCAAAAATGCATTTCCATACCTTATACCTTCCTTGAAAACACATATTATTTCCTTTCCTATTAATTAGAATCCATAATCTTTAGAACGTTAATTTTTAACTGACAACTAAAAGCAAGCCAATTAGCATTTCCATTGGCAAATCCAGGAACATATTTTGCAACCTTCAAAAACATTGGCTTTTGTAATAAAATATAAGATATATTTAACAGATCTTAATTTATCTTTTAATGTTCCTTTGACAAAAAAGGCAGAAATAGATGAACTCAGACCTATCTAATAATATTTCAGTATTTCATTATTTTGAAATACTTAAATATTCAATAACTTCTATTATTTAACACAACTTAGCAAAAACTAAATTTTAAGTACCAACTGATGCTGAGAAACCATGTCCAAGCATCCACATCATATAATTATTACTGAATAGTTTCATCTAAAACCTTATTTTAGTTAACATTTTACTAGTTCTTAACTCTATGAGATTTCAAAGTTAATTATTACTCAAGTTATTTTCTTAACAAATTTTGTGACAGAGATAACATAAATTTATTTTTGTAAACCAAGGTAAAACAAAGGGTACCATATTTAATGTTAATAATCTTAAAAGACATGTCTATTTAACCAAAAGTTAAACCAGCCTTAGTATAAATACTTTCTTAGATCATGTGATCCTGAAAAGTACTTGGGTTAATTTTTATTATTTAAATTTATTAAGTGCTTAATCCTTTTTTATGTAAGCCAATCAAATATTATAAACTGGTAATACCATCAAGGCAAAAATACTACATTATATATAAAACACAGACAAGCACAGATATCAAAGATCGTATACATATAAACAGAATTATTAACAATTTTAGAGAGGTCCTAAGATCTTACAATTGTCCCCTCAAAAAGACTGGAACGAAGCGGGGGGGGGGGGGGTCTGGTTTGTGAGATTAGCTGCTTGTTTCTTAAAATGCCTTTTTTCTTCAGTTACCTCAGCCTCAGGAATTCCTGGTTATAAGTGGATTAGGAGATGGGTAGATTCCCCTTTTCTCTGAACTATCAGTTTAGTTCCCTTCTTTTCTGAGTCTTATAGGGCTTATACCATAAAGGCTTATACATAAGAAATTGCATCCTATTTCCCAGACCTCTAACAGAACAATTCCAGTCGCAAAATAGTATAATAACTCAATGAACTATTGACCGACCAGCCCTCTCCAGAATCTAATATAAACATTGACCAAGCAGTACTGTAATAGAGCATTAATTTCTTTTTGGTCAATGGCTCATAGTCGTAATCTTGCCAATGGCCTAATATTTTGTTCAACAGGCTCCTAGTAGGAATCAAAAACTTAGATCCCATTATTGAGCTGTAACAAATGCTGCCACATTGAACACAGATTTAACACACAGACATATCCAAGTGTTCCCTGGATTGGAGAGACAAAAACCAGAAAACCCAGCTTCAGATCCGAATACTAGATAAAACCAGACCTAGCTAGGTGCCAGATTCAGACGTGATGTCATCTTACTCCATATGCATGGTCTGTCGACCATCAGACAATTGGACAGTGGGCCAAAACCAGAAACCAGATGTGGCCTTAAGACCACAAGATGCCCAAAGGACGAAACAAGATGTGGTGGCTTTTACAGTGTGACAGATGGGCCCTGCTTTCAGGGGAACAATATTGCCAACCACAAGCATGCTTCCAGAACCAGAGCAAGCTTGCAAACAGACCCCCTTACTGGTGGGGCTATCATGCCCTGTCGGATATTTCAGTGTCACCTATTTGGTGCCAATGGGTCAGTACGACCCCCAATGGCCCTCAGAGAGGAGCCCTGATGGTGAGTGCAAAATCCTCCAGCTGCGCATGCCAGAGCCACCTACTTCCGGAACCAGTAACTAGAATCAGGAAAACAGAGCAAACACTTACTCTATCCCAACTGAACAAAAAGGCATCCATGACAGCCGCGCCCCCCCCCCCCCCCCAAGCAAAATTACATGGCAGCTGCTTCCAGAGGTGGGTCCCGCACCAAGAAATCTGTCTAGTCCCATACAGACCCCCAAGACCCTCTGCAAACCGAAAGACTTACCAGAGGAACCTGAGGCTGTCCCATCACGGAATTGCCAGAAAATGAAACCAGAGGTTAACTGAGTCCAAGTCTGGGGCTCATGTTGCCTATGCCTCTCAGCCAATAGATTGAGTCAGGAGTTGGGCCATAAAATAAGCATTTATTATGAGAGAACCAGTGGTCTGAGAAGGCAGCAGGTTAATATCTCCAAAAACTGCCTTAACATTCTCAGATTGACTTGGGGGAAAATCTGGATGTTTCTCTAAAGGTTACACGACAGTTCCAGGGATCTGCATGGAGCCTTCCCTCTGCAACGTGGCTCTCCGGGGACATCAGCAACCCAGGAGCAATAATGGGAGTAACCTGGAAAGAATGCTAGACCACTGAGATTGTGGTCAATAAGCCTAAGGGTATTGATCACAAGTTCCAAGGTAATTTTCTAAAACAGGGAACTGGGTGGGTGGGGAGACATTCCGAGCTCAAGCCGCAGGGGGATGATCTATTGTTAAGCTCTAGGTCAAGGAAAGGTGAGGCCCGAACAGTTCCAACCGAGTCCTGCTTCAGTAACAAGGACTAGTACGTGAACGCTATCAGGTACTGGAAATTAGACTCTTGACCAAGTCAGGACAATAACCTGCCCCAGGACCTAGCACATAGCAGGAGGCAGGGGAGGGGGGCTGATTTATGTCAGAATGAACCTCAATTATGATAAGACAGTCTGGGGCTGAGGGGGTGGGGGAGGGAGTGCAGAAAGCAACCTGTGTCTGACCTGGGTCCAGCTCGCAGACAGACAGCAATCATATCCTTGAAACAGTCTCTCTCCCACGTGTTTATTCCATGTGTTTATTAATCCAGAATGAGAGGACGACTATAGTAATATGAATAGAAGTATGTGATTATCTAAAACATTGATATTTAGAGTTTTTTAGTCCTCTTCCATTGATTTCTTTAGGGAGTTGGTAGATGTGGCTGCAGAGATGGTGATGACAGCAGTGATTATACTTTTGAATGCCTGGTATATGTCACCAGACGTACCTTATCTCTAAAAGCTTGACAACTGTTACACAAGGCAGATTACTATCCTTATTTTATATTGAAACTGAAGTTCACGAATTAATGAACTTATCTAAAATCACAAACTAGTCCATCAGGATTTTAACCTGGGTACCTCGATTTCTGAGGTATGGTTGCCAAACTTGCTGATAAGAAAGATAAGGTACAACATGAGGAAATCCAAGTTTTGTCTATTTGTTCAACAAATCTTACCTAGGAAATCGACTGCAGGCCACTTAGCACTGCTCACACCAACATGAACAAGACAACTGTCGTGCCCTCGTTTGTAGGGAGGACAGCAAATTTATTAAACAAATCAACGAATACCAGGTTCTGAGCGTTATGGTGGAGAGTACAGTTACTAAGGGAGCCCAAAGCCAGGGGACCTAATCTATTTCAGGGATCAGAAAAAGCTTTCTTTAGAAAGTAACTTTTAGGGTGAAAATTAAAAGATGACTAGGCCAAAGGTGAGGGGTATTCCAGGTACAGTGAGGAGCCTATCTGTAGCGCCAGAAGCCTCACGCCAGCATTGAAAGCATAATATGGCTGGGACCCTGAGTTCCGGATGGAGCATAGAGACAGAAGAAGCTGGGGAGATGGAGGCCTTGTGAGCCACCTGTGGAATTGTGGTTCCATTTCCATCATAAAGACCTAAGAAAGTTCATGAAGGAGGTGACATTATGCATTTTAGAAAGATTCCTCTGGCTGCCCTGTTTTAAATGTACTGAAGAGGAATAACCCAGGGCTAAGGAAGCTGCACCAGTAATTCTGATGATTCCTTGCAGAGCTGCTGGTGAGGGTGGAAAGAAGTGGATTTCTTGGAGGGCTATTGAGGACTTAACAAAAGGAAGACTTGAGCGAGTTTGTGGTAAAGGAGCAGAGAACAATGGCATTTCCTGGACTTCTAATTTGGACAGTGGAGTGAGTGTTAGTGAAACATCTGAAAACATTTAGGAAGTTTGCCTGTGCGGAAGCTGATTTCTATCTGCTGGACAAAGATCTGGAGGAACCCTACCCTCTAATTCTAAAAGGAGACGCTAATGTGGATGCATATTGTAAGGTGGTGGGATTAGGAATAATTTTTCATCCTTCTATTTTCTTTGCTTTACTTTTGTAATTGAACAGGAGCTTTTCTTATAAAGATACAGCTATTGTGTGTTCAAACGAACATGTGGCTCAACTTATAAGGCCAGGAGTTAGACCCAAGTCATAACTGTTAAGCCAAAGAAAAGATAATTTCATCACCAATGTAATTAAGTGAGCTTTTCTAGAATATCTTAAGTTAACTTCTCATCTAAGTAATATGAATCCAGGCATAATAGTTTTTTTGGTGTTTATTTTAATCTTGTATTGTCATTAACCAGTTTTCACATCAGTTACCCTTGGGTATACTATGGAAAAGATTCCTGTTGCTTTTTTCTTTTTTTTTAAATTAAGGATTTAGGGTATTATCCCTGAATGAATTGATTCATCTGGATTTTACTTATCCTTTGTGTGTTGCTGTGTTTTTGCTCTCTGTCTGGTTGAGCTGCTGTGCCTCTATGCACAGTATTTGCACAGAGTTTGCATGATGCTTTGGTACTTAGGTGTCAGTCTTTGAGTATGCCCAGATGATGTGAGGTGTGTGGAAAGCCTCCGGAATTGTAAACTCTAATTTCCCAATCATGAAGAGTTAGGAAACTGGAGTTCTGCATTTTCATTAATACAAGGCTCTGCATGCCAGCTCAGCTTACCAACTACTAAGCCTCCTGGATCTGTCGGAAAATGTACATTGGCAGTTTTCCAGTCTTACTTATAAATAGACGCCTTTCATATGAAATGTATTAGGTTTGGCATATTGACACTGGAATACATATTCTTTTAGCAGTTGAACAAATAAAAAAATGATGGTTCCATTTTTTTCATGTAATAAAATAAGCATAATTGGGTTAATATCTTCATCTGGCAGTCAGGAATTAGATTGTGTACCCACAAATACACAATTTCACTAAGGGAAATTGCATGTTTCATTTTCCTTGTTCCCTTGACCTTCCTAAATGTCAGTAGCTAAGGGATAGTTTGGTCAGTGATTGGAATCACCTGGAAACCTTTCAAAATAATCCTAATGTTTGTGTCCCATCTCCCCCAAATCCTGATTTAATTGGTCTTGGGTGTAGCCTGGGCATCTGGATTTTTTAAAGCTCCCCGGTGATTCTAATGTGCAGCCAAGGTTAAAAGCCAGTGTTCCCACGATGTGTGACAGACAGCATGTTTCCCTAAGGTAACTATCCTCATTCTTCCTTTCTCTTTTGTTTTCCCTAAGTCTGGCTCACATCTCAGGGCATGGTTCTGGGATAGCAGAATAAGGGGGCTGCTGAGTGGTCCAAGGAGATTCAGATGGTTCTATTTTATGCTCAGGTTGACTATATAGAAGTTTAAGGAAGACACTGAAGACCACTGTAAGCTACCATGTAGTAGGTCAATTAGTTCATCTGAGAGCTCCTCTGGCACTGTCCAGCTTGCTCTGAAACACTTGTGAGTAAAGACTTACCAGTGGACACATATGTTGACAAGGACTTAAGTTTAGGGAGGACTGTCTCATCACATAGGTGCCTTAGACTTGGCCTCTTACTAAATATATGTTTGTTTTGTTTTGTACTTTTACATGGCTATTTAATATTCAGTTTAGGATTCAAATGTTTATCAATACAAAAAGCAGGTATTTGGTATCTCGTATCTTTGAACAAGATGGTACATCAAAACATATGCTAGAGGCATGAGCACCATAATGCTTTTTAGAACCCCAGTTCCTACCTTTTTGTAAAAAACAAGAGTTCTTATTCCTTTAAAACTTGATAGACATTTACTTCAAATTTCATATTATTTGTCCTTGGTTGATTTTATTTAAGAGTTGTACATAAATTTAAAGCTTTGGTGAAAAATGGTGAGAAACGTTCTAGCTATTGAAAACCTCTAATATAGCTTTCCAATTAAATTCTATAGCAATTTCAAAAAGATTATAAGCTCAAAAAGTTGCCTTAAATTTTAAGGTAATATTGCTAATAAAAATATGTGATGGAAGCAGTGGGGAAATTCACTCATCCAAAAATGAAGTGATTTTATTTATTAGTCATGTTTATATCTTATGTTCATTTAAATAAATTTTATGGAGCCTTTTTAACATGGTATATATAATTGACAGAATGTTCCACTTTACGGTAACCTCGGTTATTCACGATATGCCCATACTCATTCTTCCAGCTGCAGTTTGGGCAACCCATTAGCTGGGCCTATATAAAACTATCAGGCTCTATGGCTCGGCATTATTGGGTCTATGGCAGTCAAAATCTCTCCTGAGTTGGTATTCTCAGTGATTATTAGGGGAAAAAATTGAACTTTGACTGTTTTGTAGGTGAAGTTTTTATTTAATTGAGGCGTCTGAATATTTTGTTGAAAATACAATATTTCACCATGAAACTGTTTCAATCTGTCACTGAATTTGAGATTTCAGTATAAAACAAGCTCTTCTCAATCATCGAAAAAATGATCCTCACTGCAATTTTCCTCTGAAAAACAAAAATATGCTTTGATAGAGCTTTTGATGATTATTACCATATGCCTGTGTGTGCACACACATCTATTGTGTTCATGTCCCATCCATGTCATTAGTGGAGTCGTGGATTAATTCTAAGTTAGATTTTACTGTATAGAATCTATGTATTTCAACAATTTCAAACATTTTGCTGTTATTTTGTTACAGTGAAGCAAATTACCTCACTTAGGTTGTAATCTGGAATGTGTACTTTAGTTTGTTTTTTTTTCTTTAGTTGAATCTTCTCAAAGTGTACTGAAATGACACAAACTGTTGAATAAATTCAACAGTGATGAACGGTATTCCTGTGCCTTTCCATGTTCTGTGGTTATTATTACTATAGTTTATCTTTGAATATGCAAAGCAAAGTTTAGCAAAAAGGCATGAATTCTTGCTGGATTCCAGATTGTGTGTATTGATTTTCTAGCAGCAAACATTTCCCTGTTTATGACTTACTGCTCTTTTTTAGAAATATTTTTCCTTTCAAAAATTTTTGAGTTGAAACTAAAATCAAACGTTTTCCTTTTTTTTTGTATGTAGGAATACTGAGGTTACTTGTATTTGTTAGGGTTAAGTTTATCTTCAAATAACAGAAATTCTAAAATAATAGTGCCGTAAAGCAGGTAGAAGTTAATTTTTTGTCTTCATGTCAAGTAAGTGCAGACCTAGGGAGTCCAGAGCTGGTATAGTGACTCCACTGTCATCAGGGACCTGGGCTTGTGTATCTTTAGCATATAACTTTTATCCTCAAAGTCACCTCTTGTTCCAAGATTGCTGTTAGATCATCAGCCTTCCCGGTAGGAAGGAAGCTAGAAAAGCAGAGTGGGGTTCCAGAAGAGTTGTCTTCTTCCTTATAACGAGTCTTTCTATAAACTCCATACATAACTTCTGCTTAGGTCTCATTGCTCAAAACTAACTAGCATGGCTATAGCTTGCTGAAAGGGAGGCGTGGAATTCTAGAATTGTAGTTGGATGTAATACCATCCTAAATATGTGTGTGTGTGTGTGTGTGTGTGTGTGTGTGTGTGTGTGTGTTACTAAGGAGGAAGAGAAGGTATTGGGGTAGATAACAAATTTTGCCACATCACTGTTTTCACATTGCAGTATTAGAAGACATGCTCAAATTGAATGTATTCAAATGAAAATTACAAACATTTATGTTATTTATTGACCGAGAGTAAAAGAAGTGATAGAAATAAAGCTAGTAAGCAGCTTGCCATATTGACAGGTAGCTGTGAGGATTTATCTAAAAACAGGTGGACCCCAAGTGGGGAAATACCGGGATGATATACTTATATAAAATTTACTAGCAATTAATTAAAATTTCTAAAATGTGTTTATGTGCTAATCACTTCCCTGGCAACCTTATTTACTCAGAACATCTATAAGAAAGAGAGGGGAGCTTATATTTAGTCTAGAGTCATTCAGTTAATCTTCAAAGACAATCCAGAGAGTTCGTGAACAATTATAAAATTTGTAGGCCTCAGAAAATATTAAGCTATTGAAGACTGCAGCTTCTTTAACCACTATGCAGGGTTTTGGGGAGTCAATAACCAGTAGCAGATAATGAAAAGGTAATAAGTGTCTGTTAATTACTAACAAATTACCCCCAAACTTAGTGGGTGATAAAAGAACAATTATTTGCTCACAATTCTGCAATTTGGACAGGACTCAGTGGGGATGGCTTCATTTGGCATCAGATGGGGTGACTCAGTTGTAGGGGCTGGAAAATCCTCTTGACATGGTGACAAGTTAGTGCTGGTCAATGGCAGGGGTCTCTGTTCTCCTTAGGCGGCTTCTCTATGTGATTAGGTTGGTCCTCTTACACGATATCAGCTGATTTCAAAGAAAGATGATTTTAAGAGTGAACATTCCAAGAGGACAAATCTCGATATGCAAATACTTATCAAGCTTCTGTGAATGTCCCATTGGCCAAAACCAGTCCCATGGCAAAGGCCAGAGTACAAGTGGGAGGGACTACAAATGAATGTATAAATTTGGGGGTCATCAAAGTAACTGCTTGCCACAGTAAGTTCTAAGAGGGAATCAAATAGTCACTTTTTATTGAATCACTACCACATGTCAGTTACTGTGTTTAATTACCCTGCAAAACAAGTTGCCATTGTCCCATTTTTCAGATAGGAAAAAATGAGGTTCAAAATGGTTTAATTGAATAGCAGGAGGTCACATAGCTCTGAATAGTGGGACCCAGTATTTCAGCCCACCTCTGAAAGCTGCCAAAGTCTTTCTTCTTTCCATAGCCCTCAGCCTCCTTATTAACCAGTTGGTCCATTGTAACTGCCGCACGCATGTCTGTTCTGTTTTTACTCTAAGCACAGCAAGAGCCTTGCCACCTAATGCGTTGGTTTTTTGAACTGAGGACAAGGGAAAGAGACCCCCAGACATTCTAATTAACCAAGAGCTACTTGTGCCACAGAGATGCTTAACAGTGAGAGCCCATAAAGGAAAGCACCCTCCATGGGGCTGTACAGGAGACCAGCTCTTGTGTGCTCTGCCCCATTGCAAGCTCTTTCTTATCAGCCAGTCTGACTAGTGATAACAGCCTCTCAAGCCTTTTCTAAAAAAGTTCTCCATGTTGGTACCTTTTTTCTGGCATGTAACTAGGGGAGTTACAAATATGCTAATTTCTAATACTTTCTAGTTGGTATGTTCCAGATATTACAGCTTTTACTTGAACACCCTTGTCAAAATAAGCATAAGTCATATGCATGGCCATGAAATTTCATTCTTTATATTTTAAGTAGCATCCAGATTTTTATTTTCCTTCACGGTTTGGCAGATCACAGTTCCCTTTTAAAATGCAAGAAGTTAGTTACTTATGAAAGCATTTGATTAATTAGCTAGACCTGTCAGGCCAAACAGAACTAGCCAAGTCTTTTAAATCTCTTAATATGAGCCAATTTTCACAATAACCTGTTTCATTCATGGCCTCAGTGTTTTAAATTCTTGCTCATTAGTGACCTGGTATTTGGGCTTGTCTGAAAGGAAAGCATCCGTCATGTTAAACAGGGCTCATTATGGATTATAGGTTTTCGAACAGAGATGCTTATGCACAAAAGACTGCTCTCCCATTTTCCTCTGAATTGCTAATTGGACTTTTGCCTTGTTTTTACAAGCAAAGGCGAACCTTCAGTAAGGAGGCAGGCTTTTATAATGTCACAGTTTGGGTTGTACTGAGGAGCTGGTGACCTATCATCATCAATACAGATGTGGAACTAAAGTAAAGCATGTGTTTGGTTTTGCTGGAGACAGTAAAAGTAATGGCTGGTTTTAAAACCAGTAAAATACTCAGTCTGATGGAAGGAGGAATTCTTTGAATATATCACCTTTCAATAGCTCAATTCCCTGAGTGATAAAATACAACCACCAAACGCTCAGAAATAAACACCAGAGAGTTAAAAAAGAAATGAAATACAAATCTGAACCCACAATACCCCTCATTGACTTATAAGGAAATAGATTTCTTAAATTCCCAAAGAAATCCTTACATTACTATCCCCAAGCCTTCAGCATCGTCTTTGTATATCATGTAAATATCCCTAACAGAAATTCTCTTTGAACTTGCCTTGGTTAAAATAATCTTCTATTTTGTTATGTAGTTTTCATTTGTTTTAAAACACTTTGTATTACTTGAAGTAATTATTTTCCTCTTTTTTTAAAAAATTATTTTCTTACAGACTTTACTGTTTATTTCCAAATTACAACAGATGCTAATAGTTTATTTTGTTTTGGGCAGAATCCTTATATCTATTGAGTTGAATTCTGTTTTCTTGGATTTCCTTCAATGAATGTCTCTCCAATGGCTTCTTTTGGTGGCAAAACATTAAACCACTTCTTTTTGGCCTTCAGGTTGTATTTGTAACATGTACCCGCAATCAACTTTCCTAATAAATCAAGTATCCTAAGTTATTCACTGTACCCTCCAGTTTAAGTATTTATGGATGTGACCTGTTGAAATCCTGATACACAAATTTCTATCGGTCTTAAAAGAAATGATTTTCCTGGCAGTCTTACAAGTTTTAAGAATTCAGATTTCATACATTTGAGGTTAGCAAATTCAGCAGACAACCTAAATATGGCATCATGTTAATGGAGTTCTGGAAGTTGCTGGTGTTAAAATGAGTAAATTAAGGAGTCAACACTGCTTATTTAGGCACATTAGGATAAAATAGTATGAGAGCTCGGACTTAACAAATCAATTCAGCACGCAGAGTGCACATCCATCAGGGCTTTGTTATGATGTCAGGGGGCGCAGCAACCCAGTTTTGTTTTATGAAGAATGTCACATTAGCATCCTCACATTCTTGACTGGCTGTGACATTTGCTGTTTACAGAGCTACTTCGAGGCAGCCACAGGCCCTCTGGGACTACGCCAACTGCATTAAAAAATTAAGTTGGCATCAAATGACTTATTGAACTCTTTATTGATATCCTTGGGAGTTGCTTGTCAATCTACATGGTAGTTAGTCTCCTTCTACAATGACTGCATTAAGTGGAAAGCTGTAACACTTATGTTGATGATTTGAGCAAATAATTTTTCTCTATCCAACGGCCATACACAACAACAATAATAAAAGCAGCTTGTATGAAAAGTGTATTCCAGGTACGGCACGGATGCTTTCTCTGCATGGGATCCGGGTTTATTTCACAGTAACCTACAGGTAGGTCCACGTATTATCCCCTTTCTGAGACTTGAACCATTACTTCAGCCACGTATCTGGCATCAAAAACCAAAGGGCCTGCCAGTGACCACTGTTATAGAAAAGACATTGCAAATTCTCTTTTGACATTGGTTTTGCACCAGATAGACTTCAGAGATTGTATTTTACAGATAATGTAACTAATTCTTGACTTCATTTTATTTCTATATATGTATGCTCTCCTTGCCAAAAGAAAGAGTTGCCAGGACATAGTCCTTGGTGTGGTCTCTTTCCAAAACTGTTCATTTTTATTTTTCAAAGTATTAGAAGTTAGATATTCAATTTCACAGGCCTAATTATTGATTTGCATTTGAGTGAACACTTACTATTTATTAATAGTGGTTCAAAATATGTAACTATTTGAGTTTTTACATACTATCTAATATAGAATACTTCATAGTCTCATATGAAGTAGAAAATAATTATATGTAAGAAACATACACTCTGTGTTATAGTAATAATCCATCCTCTTGTTTTTTCCTAATAATTTTAATTTTTAATTATGAAAGTAATGTATGCTCATTGCTAAAGTTTAGAAAAAGTAGAAAAGCATAACAAAGAAAATAAAGATGACACCCTGTTAAGAGCTGATATTCTTTCATAATTTTTCACATATATTTTCCTACGTATATGTATATAAATTTTTCTCTGTGTGTTTTATGTGTGCTGCTTTGCAGCTAGTTCATGCAACTAATTTTGTGCTAATCAATTTTAAGGATGTGCCATAATTTATTTAGTTAATTACCTGCTGTTGGGATTTAAGTTGATTCTGAGCTATTGTGATTATAAACATTTCTTTGACCGTTCCTGTATAGACGGCTTCTATTTAAGATGGGTGAAAGTTTATGCATGTTTAATATTCAGGCACATTACCAAAATAGCCCTTAGAACTACACTTGTGCAGGAAGTTGCCTGATTCACACTTTACTTTTAGGATTCACTGGGGCAGCATCATCATTCATTTATTCATTCAAAATCATCTGAGTGCTTGCTATACGTTAGGTACCGTGGTAGGCCCAGACAAGATACAATAGTGATGTGAAACACATGGCTCTGTTGCTCACCTGAGTCTTAATCATGCAGCCAGTGGAGACAAATCTGAAATAAATGGTGTTCCTTCTTGATGGAACTTGTATAATGAAGGGAAAAAGTTACAGGGAGTTTGAACCTGACTCCTGTGGGGAGTCAGGAAAGGCCTCCCTAAAGAAATGATATTTGACACTGGAAAGGTATAGGTGTGGGTGGGATATAGTAGATACCGTTACATCGTGCTAGCAACAATTAAACATTACATTCCTACTGGGGAGTGCTAGGTATTCTTTGGCATATTTGAAGTCAGGTCATTTTATTATGTTTTATTGTTTGACAATAAAAAATGGCTTATAATAAAATATCGTCTACAAAGTTTCCTTTCTGCTGCCCTTGTCTTCCTTTTGCCCACAATTACAATCATTAACATATGGTATCCAGAACTATTTCTTAAAGGAAAAAGTTATGCCCATATTCAGAAGAGTTGCACATCACCAAGACAGGGTTTCATTTCATAGGCAGTGTGTGTAGGTTACTTAGTGCTGTTCCTGGTGCCAAGTGAAGTTCTAGTCTCAGTTGTCTAATAATCATCTTTAAGAGTCTTAAGCAAAAATGAGAGGGTTTTGGAGGGCTATAGTTAGACTGTGACCAGTAATGCCTTTGAGCCTGATCTTTCTTTGGATATATTTTACCAGTTACGCTGTCCACATTTGCCAAAATCACTAGTAAAGGAAGGCAAATATGTGGACTTTGATGCGATTTGACCTATACGATGACAGAAACTCTTGTGACCAATATTATTTTTTCAATTAACTGAATATTTCTAGTGAATCAGCTTTTTTAGTGTCAGCAATTATTTTCTGTAGACAAAATACCTTTGATTCTTTGTCAAACATTTCAAAAGGTACTCCTTACTGTACAAAACTATGCCAGTATTATTTTCCTAAAAGAAGTTCAATTAATGAATTAATTCTTAACATAGATCAGTTAACACAGAACATTCCACAATGTAAAATGAGTTTCATGTTGAAGTAAGTGAACAACACCCTTATGTGTGAGTCCCATGCAACCATAGGTATTTGGTTTCTTTATCCAAAGAAAAACTGACCTATAAACATTGTTGATACAAATATCACCATTTAAGATGCAGTGGGTTCCTATTTTTCTCTTTTCTCTGTGAAATGTATGCTTGGTTGATTAGGATTCAGTGAAACCTCTCATTAGGGCACTACGGTTCATTAGGGTTTAAAGAGGCATCACTGAAATTTGAATTGGCCATGCTGAGATGCCAGGCCTCTCTGAGTGGTAATTGAGCAACATTATGCTGTGTGCTTTATTTCTGAAATGGTTTTTAAAGTCTTTTTTTTTTTTTTTTTTTTTAACTTTAGTGGTTAATCTTTGCATTATATAAAACATAGGCAAGCCTCTTAGGGGTGGCATCTTTCAGCTTATAAATTGAGAGTTTAGAAATCAGATTCGTATATAAAGGATGTGAATACCAAATTTGAATATGAAGCTGGGTTTGTTTTTCACTAATTAGAGCATGTGAGGGTAATCTTTATTTCTATTTCATTTCCTCAAACTAAATGTCTGTATGCGCATAAAGAACTAGAAAAATCAATAAGTGATCTAGATATTGATTTATTGAATGTCCAACATGCAGATAGAGAGAAATAGTATTCAAAATGCAATAATTTAGTTAAAAGTGGACTGAAATAAGGGTGAAGTTATTAATAGGCAGTGAATTACCAGACAGATGCATATCATAGCCAGATCCACAGGGGAATGACTTGTTTTTCCTACTTGAGAAAACAACTTGTCTTTTCCTACTTGAGAAAACAAATAAGTTCATAACTGGACCACTCAGAAAGATTTATTTTATCAAAATGGACCCAAAAGATCAAGCTGCCTTTATTTTGCTGGCTAGAAAGATGTGCTGATGAGGAATAATTTATACTTAAAAATATTTCTAAAAATAATTTAAACTGGCCATAACTGTACCTAGTCCAATTGGTAAATTATTTTTTTCTTTCAATGTATTATTTAGGCTCAGTGTTGGTTATTTTATTTACACATTTTGCGTTGGTTGTGACTGTATCTCCCTGGGTGGCCTACATCACATAGCTTTGGAAATCTCACTTTGCTTACCTGATTTCCCCACTCTTGTGTTTCCTCAGTTAGAAGAACTGGTGATTACTCTTACATCACCACCTACCAAAGACCTAATAAATATGTGTCTAATAAATATTTGTTGGATAAATTGACTACTCTGGATTCCTATCCCCAAGCACAGTGGTTGACACAAGTATATCCTTAATAAGTTTTGTAAGTGAGTAAGTGAATGGATGCATGAATGGATGAATTCACCATTTGTTTGATGAATATTTACAATTTTACTGACATGACTGATCAGAGGCATAATCACAGACTTATAGGAAAAAAGTTTAGAGAAAAGTCCTTTTCAGATATCCTTTTGGAATATCAATGTAAGATTTAGTTTTTTGTTAATCCCCAACATGTCTACTCTCCCCATGCCCCCGTTAAAAAATAAAAATAAAATGTAATTAACTGAAAGTTGGTGTTTCTGTATGGGAGATTTCTGTGGAGAATATAAAAGTTATACATAGTTTACTCTTTGGATAACAAAGTAGGAAAAAAATGTATGTTTACCAGGAATTAATTGATTTAAAAGCAAATAGTCAAATCACGTACATTTTCAGTCACGGTATTATTATTATTATTTTTTTTAAAGTTTTTATAGTCTGTCTTAATCTTAAATAAGGGAGAAAAAAACTGAAAAAGTCTATCACAATGATTTTCCACAAGTTGGTAGTTCTTACACAGCACAGTGATGGACAGTTTCATAGACTTTTTGTTTTTATCAAGGTTCAAGGGCTGATTGCTAACCATGTAAATAATTGCCTGCCAAGGCATTTATTAAAGTTTACTAACAGTTGCTATAAACTAAATACAATACTTACACTTCATGGGAATCATTTCAGAAGTTAGGTTGGCCCTTAAACCACTGCATTATCAAGGCTTATCAATAATGCTGCCAGTAACTAAACATACATAGATAAAGATAACTTTAATTCCCATAACTTTGTGGAAAGATACTTTGTTAATGTTGCATTGTAAAGTTCTTTTGAGTTTGTCATAATTTTCATTTTTTGTTTTTCTTGCATTGAATAATACATGGTACTGTGGTACGAATGGAAGGTTCACATTTGATGATGTATTTATTCTTGGAGAAGCACCCTGACTGTGTTGGGTACCTTTGAGACCAATGTTGCAACTGAAAGATGTAGAAGTCTAACTCCAAAAAGCATTAGAAACCTAATGTGAATCTTTCCTGAAGGTCTTTCTGAGAGGCAGTAGGGAAGCATCAGAAGACAAGATGTAGATCTATACTTCCTACTACTCCCACTTAAATAACTCTCTCTCTCGAGTTTCATACCTAAGTGTACCTGCTCTTCTTCTCCCCTTGTCTTTACCTTATTCCTTTCCACCGCTCTTATTCTTTAACCATCTTTATGGTAAAAATACAATATGTTGACCTGTCTGGTTGGCCTCTGACACTGTTCTGTTCCCTCTTCAACCTGTTCAATTCAGTGAAGACCAGGTAGTTATAGAACTAGTAAGAAAATGAAGCCCAGGGAGATGAGGGGGAGAAAGGATTAGAAACATATATAGTTTAATTATTATAATTACCTCATTCCTCTCTGCATCTCGGTTAATCATTGCTTTCATCTAACTAAAGCAGTGTCAAAAATATTGAGATGCTGCTTTTCTCATTTTGGGTTCCCCACAGAGCAGAGCCTGAGACAAGGATTTGGGTGCAAGTAGTTTATTTGATTATGATCCCAGCAAGTAGAAATGAGATGCAGAGTGAGCTAGAAAACATGGCAAATCTGATAAAGGGTATGTTCTTGAGCTAGTTACCACTGTGGGCATTTGAGGCTCAATCTTGCTGGGGAGCTTCTGAAGAACAATGCAGCACATATAGCCTCATAAGTAGCCCTCTGAACAGCACTGTCCAAATGGGATTTTCTGATGATGGAAATTTTCTACATGCACATTGTCCACTGTGATGGCCACATGTCACTATGCATCACATTAAATGTGGCTAGTGTGACTGAAGGATGGAATTTTTAATTTTGTTTAATTTTAATTAATTTAAATGTAAATGGCCATATATGGCTGGCTAGTGACTCCTGGATTGGACAGCACATCTCTAAAGGAACTGAGGCTCAGGCCTTAATCACTAACTTCCTTCCCCCATTTGAGAAGGTATATGGGGGAAGGGATATTAACTCCCTCATGCTTCCAACCTATCATGCTGGGAGCTAAGGTATCTGCCAGGACTTGGGAGGGTCTCTGAAGAAGAAAAGTTGAGAGAAACTCTGCCTGGTGTGAGGAAATCACAGGCAAGCTGAGGGGATATGCTGGAGGCATGGAATCTCTCATACTGTCTTACAGAGCATTGAAAAATCAACAGTCTGGTACACTCAAATCTGTTCTTTATGATTCTGTATCACAGTTAATATCATAAGAAATTTAATTGTATTAATAATCCTAAAGTTCTAAGTTAATTTAATGCTTTAAAACTTCTAGTGTTCTCTAAATAGCTTTCTTTTAAAACTTTATAATCATTTTACTTTAAGTTAGTCACTAGGACAAAACTGTCACCTCATTATTGAGTAATATTTTACTGTGTTTTGTAATGATTACATTACAAATAGTGATTACATTTTGAAATGCAAGTAGAATTGCTAACTGCTTTACATTTATATTTTCATATAAGTTCATTTAAATTGGTTTCAACAATAATAAAGGCTATTTTAAGTTATTTGCTACTAATGAATGCCATAGCTTTTAAATTGCATAAGCTGAATAAAAATAGTACAATGAAAAAAATGTAACTTCTAGTGATTCAAATTATGAAAAACGATGAGGTCCAATTACTTAAAATTGGATTTAAAACATTCTATAGAAATTTAAATTTTTAGAAATTGAATTTTCTGAGAAAATACTGCTTTTCCCTATAGAAATCCATGAAGCTCTAAAAATGTAGGGTGCATACAGCATAAATGAAGCTAAATAACACATTAGAGGGCTACTCTGTACATTAGAGTGCCACTCTGTACATTAGAGTGCTACTCTGTAGATACTGAAACACAAAATTTACTCTTACTTTTTGCATTTTTATGAAATGACTGTTTAAAGGTTAGGAATAAAGGCTAAAATTTGCATTTAAATGGAGATATTTTAAGAGAAAATGCCGATTTGTGACCTTTACCTTTGCTGCTAGAGTGTGTATATGTTTCTTTTTAGGTGGAAGACTCAACCTTCAGAGAAAATACTAGAAATGGAAATAAATGATAGAAGACATTTAGCATAACCAACTTTCCAGAGTAGTGTTTTCATACCCTATAGGGAGGGCAAATGGTGCTTTATCATTAGTCAATTCAATCACGTAAAATGGCATTTGGCAATGATAATGGGAGAAAGATTCTGATTGGTATAAGTCAGATTCCCAATTATTGCACATTTAGTAGAAACAAAGAGTTAAAATCAGAAGAGACTAACTAGTTAAGTGTATGTTGGAGACTATAGGTTATTAAATTTCTTCATCCTATGTATTCATCCTATGTATGTATTTAAAATTTTAAAGACGATATATAAAAATATATTAGAAATTTTTATATATGCAAAATCTTTTGTACTACAATACATCTATCTATGAACAACCAGAATCACTGGTTGAAATAACTTTATTTTACTTTCTTCCCCATTGTATTGGCCATTGTTAAAGCTCAATGAAGTTAGGATAATAGACATTACAGAGACACACTTTTAAAATGTGTTTTAAATAATTTCTCTGTGTGCATTGACTATTTGTGGATCTATGAGAATATATATTTATTTGAGTGAGTGAATGAGAGAGAGATTGACTTGTTAAAACTGATTCTCCCTTTACTGTGGTAAAATAGAACTAAATACAGCATTTGGTGAGTTTACTTTTTGCTGTTATGTGTGCCTAAACTTCTCTATAACAACTATTTTATTTAAACTATATCAGCTCCTTGGTACTGATGGTTCTTCTACTGTCACTTTTTATTTATTACTTGTTCCTTAGACACTTGAGAAAAAAGACAGCCTTGGAACTCCAGACCATTTTACCAGGACAGGTTCAGGAATCAGAGCATAAGGAAAGGTGGACACATGTAGACATGTATTTGAAGCAGGATTTCTGCTCATACAAGAAGGACGTGTGAAATATGAGTTAATTGCTCCTCCGTGGTGCGTCCAGGATTCCATATTGGGTAGACGCACAGTATGATCTAAGGCAATTACACGTACCCTTTTTAGAGAAACGTTGGCATCATGGAAGTTTGGTAACCATTATCTGGGCTCCAGCCACAGGGAAACTGATATGTAAGGTCAGGACGTTCAGTTCTTGGTCTGCTAGGGAACAATATCTGGAAATCCAGGCTTTAAAAGTGTGAATGAAGGTGAGGTAAACAACAGAGCGAATAATACAGGAGCATAGTCCTTATGGAACTGACTCAGGTAGACTAACCTAGTTACAGGTAACCAAGGTTAATGTATCACTAAGAGTCAATTGTGACCTGCTCAGATATTAGACCAGAATAATTTGTACTGCCATTGCTCTGGGAGGAAGCATTAATATCATTCTCTTAGAAAGTGAAACTTAAGAAGCCAGTGGCCATTCCAACTCTATTTTTACCTTTAGCACCTAGTTCTTAGCAGATGCCAGAAACTGTGCTGGGCCCCATTATTATCTTGGCATTACTTGGAGCTAAGTACTATTTTCTTGGCTAGCCTCTTCCACACATTGTTTCTTCAGAAACATTCAGGCAAATGTGTTTAGACATAGTAGAAAATGTTAATATGTCAAATAATAACCTGTAATGCAAGAATTTACCATGGGCTTTTCTATTCATATTTTTGCTAAACAGGTTTAAATTTTCAAACGAACATATTTGTAGCAGAAATCCCAAAAGGGTAGATTGCTCATGGTTATTAGATACAAACAATCAAAAACAAAGAAATGCAAAAAATAAATAAATAAAAAACAAAACCAAAACTCACAAAATCAATAAACACAAAGAAGACTGATGGATCCCTACCAAATAATTATTTGGGAAATGGTGAGTTAAACAGAATTCAAGAGATTATTTTATTCTTACTGTAGCACATGAGTCTTTCAATTTGCTAGTATGAAGTGCAATATCCAAGAGGGACTAATGTATGCAGATTTTCCCCAAATTCTTTGACCTGGGAGTAGTCTATATTGAAACATCTTGAGGGATTAGTGCCCTACAGCACAAATTTGTTAAAATCCCAATGTCCCAGTTTTCATCCATCACTAAGAGAAGCTATCCACAGGTAAACTCAGGAAGGGATAGTAACTGTAATCCTCCTGGTTGTACCTCAAAAAAGACAATGGCAGAAAGGGATCCACATAGAGGCCCCAAAGAGAATCAAGTTTAATTAAGGGTTCTCTGTATGAAGATTGTCTATGAAACTGGGATTCTTTGATCTAACGTGGCAGTAATTCTGAAGGGATCCATTGAAATGTATAAAATTTTAAATACTATCCTTAAGTTGTCCCTACTATTTAATCACATTCTAGAAGACAGAACTGGTTATATAAGCCCTCCCCTACCCACATCTTAAGGATTAATTTACAGGTAAGGGGTCCGTAGAGGGTTGTGAATAGAAAATCAAGCTTTTAGAGCTATAGTCTAACTTTTGGTGATTATGGACAATGAAACAAAATACAAGACTAATGAATAAGTTTGGGGAAAATATGCATAAAAATTTAATATTTTTCTCTTCCAAAAATATGTCTGTACATAGGCCAATTGATAACAAATATTAGATGATCAATAAATATTTGACAAAAGAATGAATGAAAATAGATCATAAAGAAAGCAATTGTGCTTAAGAGGAAATAGAAATCTTATAATAAATTAGAAAGGTGTGATGGACTGGTCTGTAAATTAAAGGTAGATGAATGTTTGCTTTTTACTCATCAGCCTATTTTTCTCTCAGAGTGAATTTTGATTTCTAATGATTAAAGTAGAAAGTATTTATTATATATGCATACTATTTAAAAAATACAAGATTTCAAAGTGAACTTGTCTTCCCAAGGACCACAGAATAGGCTATGAGTGAATTTCTTCATAAAGACACAGGTTTATCATTCGAACATTTTTGGTAGTCTAACAGACAGGAAATTATTAAAGAAATAAACAAGTTTCCCACAGCAAAGGAAGAATGTGTTTAAAATAATCATATCTGAATGTATCTTTGAAAAGAAATGCAACTTAACTTTTTAGTATTCTTGTTATTAACCAATTGGAGTATGAATGGACATGTAACAAAGCTTTGACAATGTGTTTCCTCCTGGTAATTGCACTTCTTTGTAAATTTCTGGCCTTGAAACTAAGTGTCCCTTTAAAGCGCCTGCTTTCATAATTCCCAAGGTCAAGTGTCTGATATGACACTACAAAAGGGTACTTGAGATAAGAGAGACTACTTTTAATAAAATTGACCAGCCAACACAGCAAAATAATTATTTTGATCATCTTTCTTCCCACTAACTAACAAAACTATATTTTGGTATGATAAATTGTTATGTTTTAAATAGGAAACAAGGCATCTACAGATTTACCTATGTCATATTCAACAAGGGAATTTAATTTGATTAGTGTTTTGCATATGCTAAGATACTATTTCCAGCTAGACACATTCAGGGCTCATGGGGAGGTGTCAGGGTGTTTTGTTTTATTTTTCCATAAAATATTCCAAAATGATCACAAAGAGTGGAATACCACCTAAAGGGAAAATAAAGACTATAGAGCACAGCCGAAACAAACAAACAAATGAAAAGGACACACTGAAGAAGTGCTAAGTCCAGAATATGGACAGAAATAATTAATGAAAATAAAATTAGGAAAATTGCTCAAGGCTTTCTCCCCTGTTTGGTAGGATTTCACTATAAAGCAAATAGCTTGTATAAGTTATTTGCTTATATTTGTGTAAATATTTGTGCATGTGTATAATCTTTGGCCTATCTCTTTTGTCAGGAACCATTAAATTCAGTGCCTGGAGAGATGTTATGAATAAAATTAGGATATGCTAGAAACTCATAATTAATTGTATAAAATTCTTTTACAAGACCAGACAAATGGTTCTACATTTTATGTTATATTAAAAACTGAGAAAACATCATTTGTGAAATCTAATAAGGCAGAACATTATTATGTTCATATTGAAAGTCTTGACTAATCTGAATGGATTAAAGGTGCCTGTGGAATATCTTGTGTTAGCTGACTAATTCTTGTCCTCATTATTAATGTTCTAAGGGAACTGTAATACCTACAAGCAAATGTCTGTTCAAAATAATTTCATAAACATTTCTTAATCATCATAGACAGAATATTGTTTGTGGTTTTAATGCAGGTTAAATAGTATAAATTTACTTTTATTTTCCTTTAAAAAAACACGAAATTTTGAAAAGATTAGTGAATGGCAGAGCTGTCACCCTTGATAAAGCTGTTTCACATCTTTGCAGAGTTTAAACATGATACACTGAAGTGTGTTCTCTGTCCCTTATGAGCATTAAGTGGTTTGTAAGATAAAAGAGACACAGCAGAAGTGAGAAGGTTTGTATTACAAGCCTAGTCATATCATATAAAGGGATAGCATGGATTAAATCCCTACTGCTACCCTTTCCCCCTCCCTCTCATCTGCCAAAACTTCAACTGTCCTTTATGACATACAACTGAGCAGGAGACATAGAATCACATTTTTCACAGGGATTTGAAATGTCTTTGTGGTCATGGTCTGCAGTAATAGAAACCATATGCTGTGGGTCAGGAGGAAAGTTATCTTGAAACAGAAGAACCCATCTCTTGGCCTAATGACCTTGGGAAAGGTTAGTCATTTCAATGCGTTTTTCCTTGAAGCAATGTGGGAGTTGTTTGGGTTACTTTTTCCTCTATGTGGCTCTAAGTTGTGAAGGCAATAACTACATATTATCCATATGGAGGATAGGATCAGTGATAAGCAAATGGTTAATGTCAGCAGCAATAAAATTCTGTTCCAGGGCACCTGTTAGGTGATTTGTTGTAGATTGATTTGCATTTCCTTTGTGATTTTAAACTCTTTTGGGCTTCCTAATGCTTTAAAACACAAGTCTGATGAAATGAGAGATAGCATGAAAGAATTTGATTTAAGCTGAGTACTTTGTGGACATTGGAAAACCAGCTTTTGTCTTAAATTACATTGTCTTTGGAATGCCAGCATGTAAGACACAGGAACATGATCTTTGTAATGGCTGTTGGCTCATCTCCGTTTGACACAGACATGCAAGTTATATGGATTGGGTCAGTTGAGGTTTTCCATTTCCCATAAAATAATGTTTATCATGACCTGATGGGGCTCAGAATCGGTCCGTAAGTAATTCTGCTCTAGTTTCGTGTAGTGATCTGTGAGCATGTCCCCCAAACTGATAGTAACGTAGTGGCATTGGCCATTTAAAATGCTGCTGGTAGACACTCATCAGAAAGAAAATTATTTTGATGTAACCCGTATTTGAAGGAGAAAAACCATTTTGTTTTGTTTTTTTGTGTGTGTGTTAAAAGGGAGAGTTTTTTTCTTACACTGCTAAATCGTGATTATAGATAGAAACAGGTGTTTTCTAAAATTTATATAATGGTTTATCAGAAATTCTCACCATCCTACTGATGAATCTTCAACATACCACACATTTTTGTTCTCTGTTTTCTCAGATTGAAGGAAGTAATGAAAATGGTGAAAATATTTCTTCCCTTCCCCTTTCTTTTCTGGGATGTTACTCATTCCTCTACCTGCTTCTAGAGGGCTTATGATTTGAGGTAAATGGGATATAAAATGTCTCTTAGAATCTTCATTTCAAACTAGCTTCCTGAAATGGTAAAAACTTGTACCTTGCTATTTTTCAGGGTTTTTCTCTGTGTGTACTTGTTCACTTGTGTCCAGGATGACTGGGGAATGGGGTGAGATGGGGACTGTAATCAATTCTCTTATTGCCCAGGACCACTACATTAAAACTGAAAGAAAGAAAGAAAGATTGAGTTAAACCGGCCCTAAAAATATTGATGTTCCATCATTGGAAAGGTTGACAGGTTCTTTCAAAGTAAGGTCATTTTGAAAGCTCAAGAAACCTTTTTCACTTAACTCTACTTTTTGCTCTTATCCAAAAGCTCATCACAGATTTTCTTATAATATTTTATCATGATTTTGATAGGTTTCAGAATGAAGAATGGAACATGCCTTAAAGAGAGCAGGACTAGTGCAATGGCATTGTACTTTGAAGTAAGCCAAAGTGATTTGTCTTCATCAGATGTCCCGTAATGATGTTTCATCTCTTTGACTGTATAGAATACAATCTTATGATATTATTTCAAAAAAATGCATTTGTAAAATTTAGATCGAATCATGAATGACTCTAAAAGTTTTCAAATACATTTAACAAATATTATTTTAATGTTGTTTTCTCTGTTGCTTGCACTCTAATTTTTTTCCTTTGACCAATATTAAAAATATTTCCATTGAAATTTCTGTATATTGAAACAACTGTGAAAATAGAGATTTGGTTATAATTAAATGACAGATGTTCTTTTAGGATAACTTGATCACACAGATAAAATATTGAAGAAAAGAAATTAAATAGGCATTCCTTTGAGGCCTCCTCTGACAATCAAATCAGAGGTTTTGATTGAGGAATTCCTTTCTCAATGTAGAGTGAGTGAGTGAACTAATTTCTTTATAAATTGTTCTAATAGAAACTTTCCACTGACGTGAGGGGCAAAGGGAAACCCCACCATCTTCACTGTCGTGAAAAAGACAGAGAAACAATGAGTCTTTGAAATACTTTCCTTAGTTTTCAATACCTTAACTGGAGACCACCTGAGATTTACCTTTCCAGTAAATATTTTCAGAAAAGAAAAAAAAAAGAAGAAAGAAGGGCAGGCCTTGCCACATGTAATGTATTTGAATGGTACTATAATGTAGCTTTCTCAGGTGATCATATAGAAGTGTCTTGATATTCAATTGAATTTCAGCTTTAACATCTTTTATCAAGCAGTTACTGCAACACAATGTTATAAATGAAAGTATAAATGGTGTGATTATAAGTAAACTTGAGTTTTGTATTATTGCTTGACATTTATAACATACTATAGCCCTATGAAATAAATTGCATCTTCTAGGTAATAACTATTCTTCATGTTGCTTACATCAAGGTTGGTTTTAAGAATTTTCCTTCGGGTGGAGTTTTGTAGAATAGAGACCATGTCACTTTCCCTGCTAGACGTTAAGACAGTCTATTGATTTCTTTTGTAAATACCTTTCCTATAATCTCCCCAGAGCAGTAATCATTGGCTCTGGGTATTTCACTGAAGCACCCACATTTAGAGGTATTTTCTTAAAATTGAGACCTGTCTTTATTTTTTTTCAAATTATAATAGTATTCTTTTCTGTTCTGTTTATAATACACTTAGGAAATTATTAAATATATAATGTTATTCTTTGTAATGATTTATTACTAAGGCAGGTATAATAGCTTTAAAGTGGATGCTGGCAAATAGAGTTTTAGAATCAGTACAGATATTTGTGTGAAATTAAAACAGGAAATGATACCTTACAATTGTTGAAACATTTTTGAAGCTCTTTGGCTCTCCAAATTGATCTTTTTCTGTCTCCAGACTTATTTCATTTTTGGATTGTTTCACTAACATATCAGAAATAATTATCACTTGAAGTACTATCCATACTATGCTGAAGTCTCTTCGTGAAGCATTGGCATCCAACATTCAATCAGAACAGAAAATGAAAGAAGGTGAACCCTAGGACCAGCTTGCAGCCAAATTTGATCTCCTTTCCCTGTCTTCACAGAACTGCGCCAGTATGGTTGTTTCCTGTAAAGTTTAATTGCCAGAATGTATGTGCCCTCCTCTCTTCATTTGTACCATCGACACCTAAATCCAGGTCTTTATCATTTCATACTATGACTGTCAATATGGCCTTCTCTCCAGCTTCTTGGCTTCACTTTTAACATTGCCAACTCTGATTCCCTGGCTTAATTTTCCTAAAATAACCATCTGATCTTCTCATTTCATGTTCATAAACTTTCCTTGTTTCTTTACTGCCTACAGAATATAAAAATCTAAGCTCTTTGCATTGTGTTTGGGACTAAGAGAAAAATAAATTATTCAACTTAATGTCCTCTGAAGGAAATATTAGAACTTTTCTTTAAATTTATTTTTCTCATCCTTCTAAATGTGTATGTTTGTCTGTATTTTATAGCCTATATGCTTTGCCAATGTAGTAGTATACAAATATAATTGATGAATAAATATGCAAATATTAGGGTATGTTCAAAATACATTATACTAAGAGAACACACACACACACACACACACACACACACACACACACACAAGATCATTGATGTGACTTACTTTCCTTTTCTATAAGGTGAGCAAGGCAGGCAAATTAAATCTGTCCTGTTGGTAGACTCAGAACTAACGTAGACAAATTCTCTAAGTCTACTACAGGAGTTTAGATTTGCTTACCATTTCCTTCACTCAAAAGGAATTGTTAAATAGCATTGAGCCACTTTTCACTTATTTTCTTTCTGACCACTTTTGTTCTCTTGGGCATATTTCATAGGGATTACAAACCCATTCTTGTATTTAGCCGGGGCTTGCTTCTTTTGCTCATTCTTATTAACTCCTTTGCTATTTTACTGTACTCTTTATGCATATTCTTGTCTGTACAAGTCTCCCTTGAAGTCTTAACTTCACTGTGCTTTGTTGTTTTCAGCCTGCAAGTAGTTTTCAAATTTCAGGCTTACCATGATCATTTGGTGCTATTGGTACTGCCATGGCCACCGTTGCCGCCATCACCAAGCTGTCCGACCCCCATCCATTCACTTTACCTCTCTTATTCTTCCTCCATCACTTAGAGATCTCAGTGCTAATTCTGAGATTACCTTGGCTTTCTATTTCACGGTTCACTCACACTGATTATGAGTTGTTCTTGCATTAGGAGCTAAAAATAGCATTCTTGCCATGGTCTGAGGCTCTCAACATTCCATGCTCTCTCATAGTAGCATAATTTATTTTTCTCCAAAATCCAGGTAGTCTGGAAGGCAAAGGATTGGCTCAGAAAGGTTAATAAGAGAAGTCCTCAGGGCACTAGCTGCCATACCTAGATGTTGTTTCCAATTTTTTTCCCACTTGAGTCTAAATTGAGATACATCCACACAAAAGGGGTAAAACTATTTCTCACAAGAACAAAGGTATAAACAGACTTCCAGGCAAACTTGTCTTTATGATTACTGTACTTGAAGTGAACCAAAGACAACTAACTGTGAAAAGGAACAACAGGATATTCATTCTGGAATATCAACAGAAGAAGGGCCTTGTAAAGCTCTCTGTGCATTCTCCAGGAATTATATCTGCATTAAAGTTCCCCATGTTCTGACCCTGTCTGCCTTCTTGAATGCATCTGTCAGCTTTTCTTTCTTTGCTTTTTTTTTTTTTTTATTATTAGTTTCAGGCATATAAACAACATAGTGATTTGACATTTACACATCTTTTAAAGAGATAACCCATCTGACACCATACATAGCTATTAATATTACAATATCATTGACTATATTCCCTACTTTACATTTCATGACTATAGTATAGTATAATATAATATAAGACTGGGCCTTATATTAATTTTTGCTCCAAAAGATGCATTAGAGCCGATGGTCTAGCTAGGTCTTATTTTCGGGGAAGCATGGTATGTTGAGTGCATGGATGTTTACTAGGGCTGTGTTCTCTTGTTGGATTGATCCCTTTATCATATCATTTTGAAGTCTATTTTGTTTAAAATAATATTGCTACCCCAGATTCTTTTTGTCTCCATTTGTATGAATATCTTTTTCCATCCTTTTATGTTCAGTCTGTGTGTCTTTCAACCTGAGATTGGTCTCTTATGTACAGTAAATGCATGGGTCTTGTTTTCTTATCCAATCAGCTATGCTATGTCTTTTGATTGGAACATTTAATCCGTTTACATTTGAAGCAATTATTGATAGGTACATAGTTACTGCCATTTTATTATTCACATCTTTTTAAATTTCCGTTTGTTTTCTCCTTTCTTCTGCTTAAAGAAGCCCTGTTAATATTTCCTGTAATACTGGGTTGGTGGTAATGAATTCCTTTAGCTTTCTCTTTTCTGAGACGCTCTTTATCTCTCCTTGAAATTTAAATGATAGCCTTGCTGGATATAGTATTCTCTTTTGTAGGTCTTTGTTTTTCATCACTTTGAATATTTCCTTCACTCCCTTCTGCCCTGCAGTTTCTGTTGAGAAATCAACTGATAGTCTAATGGGACCTCCCTTATATATAAATAGTTGTCTTTCTCTTGCTGCTTTTAGGATTCTGTCTTTGTTGTTAACCTTTGATATTTTAAATATAATGTGTCTTGGTGTGGGCCTTTTTGGATTCACCTTGTTTGGGACTTATATGTCTATTTCCTTCACCAGGTTAGTGAAGTTTTCAGTCATTATTCCTTCAAATAGGTTCTTGATCCCTTACTCTTTCTCTTCTCTTCCTGATACTCTTACGATGCAAATGTTGTTACTTTTGATATTGTCCCAGAGGTCCCTTAAACTATCTTTGTTTGTTTGTTTAAATTTTTTGTTGTTGTTATTTATTCTTTTTGTTGTTGTTCCAATTGGGTGTTTTCTGCTATGTCGTCTTCTAAATCATCGATTTGATCCTATGCTTCATCTAATCTGCTGTTGATTCTTTGTTGTGTATTCCTCATTTCAGTTATTGTATTCTTTATTTCTGACTGGTTCTTTTTTATGGTTTCTGTGTTCTTTTTTATACTTACTATCTCTTTGCTGAAGTTCTCACTACGTTCCTTAAGCATTCTTTAACCAGTGTTTTAAACTCTTTCTCTGGTGGTTGGTTGCCTCTATTTCATTTACTTCTTATTCTGGAGGTTTCTCCTGTTCTTTTATTTGGGACATGTGTCTTTGTTTTCTCATTCTGACTGCCTCTTTGTCTTTACTTCTATGTATTAGGTAGATCTCCTGTATCTCTCAGTCTTTGCTGGGTGGCCTTATTTAGCATGTATCCTGTGTGGCCCAATGGCACAGTCTTTCTTATCCCAGTGCATGTATTTTGAGGGTGTCCCTTGTGTGTACTATGTGTATTCTGTTGTTGTAGTTGAGCCTTGATTGCTTTTGGTGCATTAGTGGGTGGAATTAACTCCCAGACTGACTGGCTATGTGGACTGGCTACACTCATAATGTGTGAGCTACTGTGTGGGTGCTGACCCCTAAGAGAGGGATTCACTCTAGCAGGCCCTTGTGCCTGTTGGGATCACCCTTTGGGTGTGCCACCTGTGGAGCCAACTGGGTAGTGCTCTGGTGTGGTCAAAGCCAACCTCTGGGTATATTGTGTCCAGTGTCTCTTTGAATGACCTTCCATTGAGCAGGCCATAGGTGGTTGGTTGCTGCCTCTGCTGGACCTGGAGGCATGTGGAAGTGGCCCCTCTGTGAAGTGATGTTGGCTACCACCAGTATTGGGCCTGGATCATCTTAGCAAAAGGCTTAGGGCCTCCCTAGGCCTGTTGCCACTTGCTGGCTACCCATAAGGCTTAGCCTTTGAAAGAGCCTCTTTGGGTGAAAAGCTGGACTGGTCAATTTGGTGTTGAGAGCATCCCCAGCAATGCATCCACTTGTTGGGTGGGGTGGGGTCCCAGGGATCCATGAGGCCCAGCTGGTGGTTTTCTCAAAGTCAGTACAGATTCAGCTCCTGTGTCAGCGCCAGGCCCATGATCCCTTTGCAAATTGCCCCAGGGATACCATGACCAGACATCATTTGCCTCGGTCCCGTAGATTCCCGAGAGCCATTCAAGAGAGGCTGTAGCATGAGTTGTCTCTGACTTCCTGCCACCAAAAGTTCCCTAGACCACTGCTATAAAAGGCTTTTGCAGCTTGTGGGGTGGGGCTGGCCTCCCAGGAGCCAAGAGTGCCCCCAGCTATGCAGCACTAGCTGGCAGGTTGAGATTCCAAGGTGTCACAAGTTGTGTGCTGCGGTTTTTACAAAGTTAATACAGATTCAGTTCTTGCACCAGAACTGGGACTGTAACCATTTTGGAAAATGCCCTGAAAACACCATGGCCAGCTCCCGATCATCTCAAGCCTGCAGATTCCTTAGAGCTGTCCAACATAGGCTATAGCTTAATCTGTGGGTGACTGCTGGCCATCTAAAGTTCCTCAGGGCACTGCGGACTGTCTGCTGCTATAAAAGACTTTTGCAGGGTGGGTCTGGATGCTCAGGAAATGAGAGTTTCCAGGGGGCAGTGTAGCACTAGCTGGGCAGGGCAGAGACCCAGGGCATCACCAAGGTGGTACACACACACAAATTTTACCTGACCAATGTGACCTCAGATTTGGTGCTTTTCGGGAGAGTTCAACATAGAAAAGTTGGAGCCTTCTAGTAGGCTACACGTGAGGCAGGCCCCACACAGGGACAGTTGTGCTATACCTCCAGTCCTCACCCCAAGGCCACACAACTCAGTCTTTTTCCGTATGTCTTTGGCATCTCTCAAGTTGCTACCCCTCCACCAAAGCCCAGGCAAGTGTTTGCAAGTAAGTGAGTCTATTTGTGGGCCCTTTAAGAGGACGTCTGGTTTTCCAGCTGCTTTCCAGCTCATCGAGATGGACAGGACAAACCGACAGAGTCCTTGCTGATTTTCACTGCCAGATGTTGTGGGGAGTCCTCCTCACAGCACAGGACTCCTGGGCTGGGAGCCCAGTGTAGGGCTGGGACCCCTCCTTCTTCAGGGGGACCTCCACCACTGAGGTGTCCCTCCCAATGTTCAACCACTACCTGTAGGTTTGGGGTCAGCCTGTTCAGTGTCTCCGCTCGTCCTACAAATCTCCATGTGGTCTCTTCTTTATATCCTTAGTTATGGGGGTTTTGTTCAGCTGGTTTTCAGGTGATTCTTGAGGTTGATCGTTCTATAACTTAGTTACAATTTTGAAGTGATTCTGACAGGCAGGAGGCATAGCATTTACCTAATCCTCCACTGGACCATCTCTTCCCCTCCCATTTCTTTTTTCTAATACTTTAGTTATTTTGAACCATTCTCCATTCCCCAAGCAAAGCCTACCTCTTTGTCTTTGTCAGTTAAAAATGCCTCCCCAGCTACAACCTACCTATCAAAATCCTAACCATCCTGCATCAGCTCGCTCACATAATGGTAACGATCATCAAACAGTCTCTGCTAACCACTCTCACCAAAAATAATCTCTTTCTTTCTCATCAGGTACCCTGTGACATTTGTTTTTTTGGCCTTATAACCATGAACGTCCTGACTGTGTGGTTACATTTGTATAGTTTTAAAAGTAAATTACTTTTATAATACCTAATCTGTTAGTTTGTAAGTTCTTTGAGGACAAGTTCTATGTCATATTCATCTTTGTACATTCCCACCACCTAGTTATAATGATATTAATATATTGGAGACACAGTTGTATTTCTAGAGGGGATTATATGACTGAATGAATGTTTCACAACGATGTATGCTTCTGATTGAATTTTTTAACCTATTACTATTGAGAACTCCTCAGTCAGCAAAGAGTCACTAGTGCATCATTCTGGCACTCCTTTGAGGCACATGTTTATTCAATGTCTAGCCTCTTACAAGAAGAAAAGAAAGAGAGAGAGAGAGAGAGAAAGAGGGAGAGAGAGAGAGAGAGAGAAAGAGAGAGAGAGAGAGAGAGAGAAAAGAAAAGAAAGAAAACCTGTAGCTTGATTATATGCTTATCCAGGAAATTTCTTTTGCAGTTCTAAGGAAAATCTCCAGCAAACCCAATTACTCTCCCAGCAATGCACTTCAAAGGAGAGAAGAATGCATTTCTTGTACAGAATTCCTGGATATGTTTGATCATTAGTCAGGGCAAGTAGTTTGACTTGAGGCTATTTACTCAGCAGGAATAAAAAGTACAGCATTGCTTCAACCAAGAGGAGTGTCCTGTACCTTCCCAAAGCAGAATTTAATTTGATCTGTCAAAGAAGTTACAGAGGTTCGCTGTAGAAATGAGTCACATCAGTAAGATTTGGTTGACTTTTCAGCTATTGAAAATGTCCCTTTCCCCCAAATGGCCTTTTTTAGGCCATTAGTTTTCAGTCAGTTACTTGATGACAAGTGTCTGTGTCATAATAATAACACAGACACTTGTCATCAAATAACTGACTGAGAACCTGAGAATTTCACAGCAATGGTTGTCACTGGAACAGGTTTTGTTTTTCTGAGTCTAAAGTTGCTTTTACACTTAGGTATGTTTTTTAAACATATGTAGTAAATGTTTGATGGCTGACATTTATTTCATCTAGAGAGTGCTACAAAATATTTTGATGTAGTCAAAAATATGTAATATTTTTATAATGTAATATCATGAGACTTCTAATTAGAAATGTACAAATAGTTCATAGAGAAAATCAATTTAAGGAAAAAAATGGCCTTAAAAATGTCAATATTTTTAATACTAAATACATATTATAATAGGTAAACTTTATACTTTCTGATAAAAAAGAGCAAACAAAACCACATCACCTCTCAACATGTAATTTTTAGCAGTTAAATTTTTAATTAAATTTAGTTTTAGTTATGTTCATTACCATTCGGCATATTCTCCAGATAAAATAATTAATAATAATAATTAAAATTTTCCTTTCTTGATATTCTTATCTCAATTTTTAGGAAAATGATGCTTGAAATGTATATGAAATAAACAGGTGTGTAACCACAGGTGCTTTAGACAAGATCTTTCCATAATTTTTTATTATTAATATTACTGAAATACATAACTATAATTTCTTTTATTTTCAAACAAATGAAAAAATACAAAGAAAGCACTAGTAAATCTTATAATTGGTATTGGTTACTTTAAAACAAAAGTAAAACTAATTCTGTAACATTAGTTTTAAAAAGTTAATTCCCTTCTTCTAATATGAGTGTAATGAGTTTTTCTTACAGTGAACCATAATGAGTTTATAAATGTGCTGCCATACTTATGGTAGAGTCCATGCAAATTTGATTGATATTTGTTTATGCATACTTTCCATATATATATATATATATATATATATATATATATATATACAGACCATAAGCTTGCTGGAAAATTTGTTACAGGAAGGAAAAGTTATGAAGAAGACTTCTTATCCCAGGAATAGAATTAAGGTAAAATTAACAAGGAATTAAAGTTATCTTTGATCATGATTTTTATTTCATTTTTATTCACTTTGAGGAAGTGTTACCTGCTTTTTTTGATGTTCAGCAGAGCAGTACAATGCAATACACAGAAGCATAATGTTGAATTTTCATAATAATGCTTGTGATGCAAATGAGGCACACTTCAAAAAGCAGGTTGATTAGCATTTCTTGGTAAGATGACAGTCCCCTCTTTTTTTAAATTTTTGTTCATTAGTTTTATCGGTAGATTGCATATCCAGATTTCAAATTTAAAGTGCATAAAGTGCATAGTTTTTGCTTATAATTATAATGTGAATTTAAATAGTTTTAGATTATGCATTTAAAACAATTCTTCTGTCACTGAATTACATTCTGAATTAATGAGCTGTTTGCCACCTCAGAGCCCTTTGCTTTGAAATTCAGTCCAGTTTAAAGTGAACTCCAACCATTTCAGGCCAGCAGCTCACAGAAAGTTAGGATTAATGAGCTCCAGGGGCTCCATGGCACTCTCAGAAGCATAGATCACTAAATTCTATTCTCTGGGAATATTATTCTTATGCAAGAAGAAGATTGGGAAATGAATGTGGAGAAATAGTATTTAAACAAATGATTTGATTATTGCTGATGAGGAGTGTTTTTTCATCCCACTAGGTGCATAACGAGACCAGAATTTTTGCCTTCTCTAACTGCAGTGAAATTAAAATTAATGGATATTTTAATAAGGCTACTAATGTTGTTAAAACAATGCTTCTTTATGGGTTATTATTCAGCTCTGTTTTCATTTCACTTACTGCCTTTCTAGGGCTTGCATGAAGAACTTATATACACTCTCAAGCATACTTACACGTATATATTCTTGGAAATAGTAGCCCATTGATAAAATGTTGTGTTTCTCTCTAGTTACCCTACAGAGGTGACTGTGGTTTTCTCTCAAGGTAGCTTCTGAGTCTATACAATGGAGAGAGTAACGTGGGAGAATAAGTTGTCCCTTTACCGTTAGAGTAGCATTTCTTGGTAAGCTGACAATCCTCTCTTTTAAAAATAATGCTTATTAATTTTATGAGAAGATTATATAGCCAGATTTTCTGGTTGAAGGCAAATCAAACTCTTCACCTCTGGGGAGAATCATCTATCTGAAGTTGTACCATCTAATTAGGATAACTTGGGCCAAGGATGGCAAATTCATGGCAACCCTATAGCTACAGTTGATTCTCAGACAGATATCACTCATCAGTCAAATCACAGTATTTTTCTTCTCAGAACCAACTTCCTATGCACTAAGACAAAACCTCAGAATTATTCTCAGCACTTGATCCAGGCAGCCACTCCCTGTTGTCCAGAGTTGGCAAGTGAAATAAATGCATTGACTCTCTTTGCTATAGTTAGGTGCTCTGACCACTTGGGCAGACCTGCAAAATCCCAGCCTATCTTCAGCTTCCAATTACAGAGATATTAAGATGTTATGATATTGGCATCTCTGGGTTGATGAAGTATAGTTTTCTGTTTACTTTTCTTAATGCCTTCTTTACCTGGATGCAGCCTCTTCCTGCCTGTTCCTTCCCAGCTAATCATCCTTGTCATCTACATTTCATTCCTTTAAATTTATTCAAGTCTTACTCCTGACTTCATTATTGTTTTACTACTAGAGTGTGAAAATATTATCTAATGAGTAAATTGTCATCTTTGAATTAAGTGCATTTTGATGTTGCAGCTCTAACTTTGGCATGCGGAGGCTGTCTTGCAGCAGAGGAGAGCAGAGTGTGGATCCACTGGGCATTGTCTGATGTCCTTGCTCAAGCCCTCTCTTGACAGGTAGCAACTCTCACATCTAAAAGCAAGGGAAGATGGCAGCAGCTAAAAGTCCCACTGTCATTAAAAATAGTCTCCTGACCTTTACTCTGGCATTTGTGTTTCATCATAGCAAATATGGTTGCAAGAAAATCATAAACAATGAATCTTTTCTTACTCCTAAAGAGATCTATTACTTCAAAACCCCAACCCAAAATCTACCAAAGATTATGTATACTTCTATGTTGGATTTTCAAAATGTAGGTTTCTTATAGATCACAATGACCGAATGAAATATCACTAACATATGGTCAAAAAAGACATAGGAAGGAGAGCCATAGATTAAAAGTACAGAACATTTCTAATCATCTGGGACATTACAATTCTGTTTGCAATTCATTACATGAGAAAACAAAGATGAACATCTCATGCCTGCAGTACAAAGATGATTTGAAGCCCTAGAACAATGGCAAAACCCAGCCTAATAAGTATGAAACATTCTGAAGAATATTCCTGAAGATATGCAAATGAAGTTTGGAATGGAAAAATGCAAATCAGTTGGACTGGCACAGGGCCAATTTACTCATTCGCTCACAGGGAATATCAGAACTTCACAAGTGTAACTCAAGGGAAAATGTACATATGTAGACTTCCTTCAGGTGAAAAAGATTCAGAGTGCAGCCAGCATTAAAAATTTGAGTTTTGTTTGTCACTGTTGTATCAGGAGTGTTTTAACTAGAGTGTTTAATTGGCACCTAATGCCATTTCAGGACTATTTAGTTCTCTCCCTGATGGAGAGATGAGATAATCCAGGCACCCCAAACTAATGGGTGGGTTTTAGAATATTCTGGTCTGAGATGCAGCTGGTAGCTCTAAATAATTCAAAATACTGAGGAGAGTACTAGACGCAGCCAGAGTGTGTCTTAGTTGGGATTAAATCTGTGTACATATAGAAGTATCTTACAATGAAAGACAATGGACTGCTAGGTTTTAAAATGTGAAGATGTTCCCATGTAAGAGACCTCAATGTAGGAAGAAGTGATCAAGGAGTTAAAAGCAATTATGATTCATAAGAAAGATAATAGTGTTGTAGAAAAGGGTGGATAGCTGGGGAGAAGAAGAGTGTAGGCCAGACTTTTCAATTTCTAATATTTTTCACAACAGCGATGGCATTACAACTCTGAGTGAAGGACTGTGTTATGGCATGTAGTTTCTTATGCTATTGGAAAATGAGATCTCACATTAATGTTAAAAAAGCCTTCAGTGAAGGAAAAGAAATGGCTGTGTCATTGGGAGCTGCAGAAATACACAAAGAACTAAGCTGTTATTGAGAAAAAGAGTTAAAAAGAATGGATCATTTTATTTATGAACTTTTTAAGACTATGCAGGTCACTTTTTTAGTTTTGGAACTTCTTGGACATTTTTATTTCATTTTTTTCTGGAGAGTCAGTTAAACTGGAGGTTGGACACCAAATAACAGATGTACTTTAACCTTCCCCTTGAATTTGAAGCCGCCCCCGCCCCCCAGATGAGATTAGTTTAGTTGCTAATGAACTTTGGTCCCCAGCACAGAGCAATTACAATGGAATATAAGGACAGTTTCAAGAGCATCAGGAGGATTTTACCAAAATCTGTTTAATCTCCCCTCATCTCATTTACAGGTCAACTTATTAAAGTTGAGAATTCTTGGTAGATGGTTTCCATGTAGGGACAAAATTATATATTTGGACAAACTATTCTAGGGTTAATTTGCGTCAACAAACATTTATTCATTTTTCACATGTGAAATATAATGTCTTAGGAGTTATAGGGATACTAAGATGAAAGTGAAAAAAAATAATTGCCTTTAATTAAGATTGTTTGAGGATCATGTATAAAAAGATGTACACAGTTAAAAGATAAAAACAAATGTGGTAAGTGTTCTTATGTAGGCATGGATAAAGTAAGTGGTCAGCTTCGGAGAGAAAGAGCTATGTGGGGACTAAAAAAACCTCGATAGCAATCTTGATTTTAGGGTCACTGGTGACTATAGAAAGATTAGCACCATTAGAGTAATGGTAAGGCATAGAGGGTGGAAAAAAATTTGCAACAGGCACAGGAGAGAGTAATGGGTAAAAATGGAGACATAAAAGTAGTTTGGTAGGGGATGGGAGGGGAACATATAGCTTTCTCACCTTTGCATATTTGCAAGCCCAGTTTGTATCCTCATCTTGGAGAGCCTATGGCAACATTGTGTATGGGAGCATGCCCTGGAGATGGCTTTGTCACAGGCCTCATGCTCTGTGCATGTCAGTGGAGGTCACACTTCAGTACTGTGTCATAGGACCCTAAACCCCTTTGTGTCAGCCTAATCTGGGGCATAGGACTAGAGAGCCACGGGAAATCACACTTATTTACCCAGAGACAAATTTTGTGCAGAAATTTGCTTTCATTGCTTGGTATTCATAATGCCATAGGTTGGGAAGCCATCCATGACCTTAAGCCACCCAAGTTTAATTCTATTCTGTTCTATTAAAAAAAACATCCCTAGGTGATCTGTGTGAGGCCCTGCTTTGGCTCAAGCTCTACAACATGTTTCAAAGAGGCCCCTGCCCTCAAGAAACACAATCTGTTTGGGGAATCAAGTAACAAAAGTAGCATTTCATTATAATCCAATGAATGTTGGTACAGAGCAGGGATGGATGATGGGGTGTAAGAGTATAGATCACAAACACCTAGTTCAACCTGGGGCATCTTAGAGGCTTCTAGAGAAGATGACAGTTGGACCATGTCTCCAAAGATAGGTAAGAATGATCCAGACAGCTGACAAAAAAACCTAAGGAAAGAAAGAAGTATGAACAAGTATGTGTAGTTTCTTAACCATGTGAGGATACGGCTAAAGTGGGAGTGCTGTGATCTGTGACATGTGGCTGGAGAGGGAGCTAGGGCATGGTCATGGAAGGGCATACCATGTTTAGATTCCTGGGTCTTACTCTACAGATAATGGGAAACTACTACAATATTTTAAGCAGAAAGACACTTAACCCTTTTAATCTTTTATAGAGATTATTCTCACTGAAGTGTGCATGTACCTGTGTATAGGGATAAGTGGGCAGAGAGACCAGGGATATAAAGTAACAGTCCAAGAAAGAAATCATGGCCTGAATTAGGTCAGAGGAAGCGAGGTTGGAGAGGGCAGGTAAAACTGGATTCTGGGGTAGAGAAGAATTTGGTGCTTAGGTGCCTCCTGAGTTCCAGCCTAGTTGACTGAAAGTACTTTCATGGCCCAGTGAGAACCATCTGTCTGTCTAAATTCAGATTTTCATAGACATTTTGAAAATAGGGTGGAGTTTGGAAGCAGATGACAGAGCTATATAGAGTCAAAGGAAGGAAGGGAAGAAAGCAAAAGAAAGCAATGAAGAGAAATAGAGAGGACAAGTAAGTATTTGCTGTCAGGACCCATGTCTCACATCACATTTTGGTTCTAATTTTCCAACAATTCTTTCCCCTTTTTTTCATTTCTCCTTACTAAATACCTTAAGAAATGAGCATGACACATTAATGGAATTCCCATGGTTTGCATAAGGAGAGCGTCTGAGCAGTAAGAACCACTATGGTGGTGGCTTCTAAGATTTATCAGACATCTATATGGAGCAATGTAGACAATTTTTTTTTTGTGTGTGTGTGTATGTGTGTGTGTGTGTGTGTGTGTGCTAGAAGGAGGAGAAATGACAAAGATTTAATAAGTAATGAGAAAAATGTAAAAGGAACCACTAAGCATAACATAATTAAATGGATCCCACTTATTTTTCAGAATGTATTTCAGTTAGATTTGGATGTACCCTGTGTCTCTTGAGGCAAGTGAGCAGATTGTTCATTTAGTTGGAATCCTAGAGAAGTTAGGTCAGAATTAGGGGCTTAATACCCCTGCAGGCCATTTGTTTTTAATCTACTCCATGACTCTGGAAGGATACTTTAACCCTTTATCATCAACCTGACTTTTGTCTTTGAATTCAAGGAGGCACAGATCAGAGTGTAGATGGCTTTCCAGCAAATCTCTCTTAAACAGGAAAAAGCTGTGATCAGATAAGTTACCCATTTTTATAGTTTATTATAATAGTTTTTATATCACTGTATTGGTACACTTAACCTATGACTCACCAAATACTGGTAGTTGACTGACCTAGACCTAACACATGGAATGTTTTACTAACTGTAGTTGAATTGGCTGCATACTTTATTTTAGGACATTTTAAATTTAATTATTGTGCCACAGCTTGGGCTGATACTCTCTCGATGCAACAGAGATGAAGTAGATTATGTTTTACACTACAAATGTTATTTTTGAAAACTTAAATTGTTACTTAACAGTAAGCATCTGTAGCTAATGCAGGGATGAATCCAGGTATTATGGGAATTGAAAGATATACAACTTTTGGGGTGAGACCTCTTTGAGAGAAAGAAAACTTACAAATATAAAATCAGTTATGAAGTCGTTACTTAGACTCATTCCTTCCTCTAAGTTGATTAAATTTTAAAAAATTAATAGTTGAGAAAGTTTTCCTCCATTTCATAACTTTATCGTTGATGTCATGTATGAGGTTGGACAATTAAGTTCTCCAATTCATCCTAGAAATAGTGCTACATACCTCATTGCTGAATATCACTATGGTCACCTTGAAAGTATACCCCTTGGGAAGCTATGCACTGACACCAGCGCCTAGTCCACCTTTCAGAACAATTTTAGAACTCTTTTTCTGGAATGGCCATCAGAGCTGTCATCGTATTATCCTTGATGTCCTGAATGTCATCATAATATCTTCCTTTCAATATTTCCTTTATCTTCGGGTAAAGAAAGAAGTCACTGGGGTCCAGATCAGGAGAATAGGAAGGGTGTTCCAATACAGTTATTTGGTTACTGACTAAAAACTTCCTCACAGACAGTGCCATGTGAGCTGGTGCATTATCGTGATGCAAGAACCATGAATTGCTGGCAAAAAGTTCAGGTCGTCTAACTTTTTCACGCAGCCTTTTCAGCACTTCCAAATAGTAAACTTCGTTAACTGTTTGTCCAGTTGGTAAATATTCATAATGAATAATCCCTCTGATATCAAAAAAGGTTAGCAACATCGTTGCAACAGGTTCAGGAACTTAATTTGTCAATTTTTCAGACCTTGTGTGTGCGCACGAGAGAGAAAGAGAGAGAGAGACAGAGAGAGAGAGAGAGACCATGTGAATACATTGCTAGGACCCTGTCCGAGGCTTTAAAAGGGGCATAGGCAAAAGAAGGCTCTTGAAGTATAAGCGCCATTGTTTCATGGTAAATACATCTCAGATCTAATAGCATCCTAATTTTCACTGAATCTTTCCACACGGCATTATATTCAATAGTCCAGTGAAACAGCATCACCCTTCATACTTAAATACAATTAGTCAATTGAAGAAGGAGTCAGATATTTAGTGACCCTAACAAGATTTTTAAATAAGGCACAGCTCAATTCTTATCTCTTGGTTTGACTGGCATACAATGGCATCTTGTAAGACTGTTATGTTAATATCTTTGTATCTATTACAAGCTTTAATTTATCTTTGGTAGCTTGAAAAGAGACTGAATTCCCGTGTAAGAACATGAAAATATTTTTAAAGATGTTATCTCTTATGGAATTTCCTTTATAGTCCACTGACTAGATTAGTTGTGGTCATTTAAAATATTAAGTAACTTAACTGACAGATAATATGTAAATAAAAAGTATAGTATGTCTAAGCAATCATCTTGTACAGAGCATCTTTAACATTTTAAAGTGTTGTTATTTCTAAGCCTTAAAGTGAAACATGTTATTTATGAAAGATTTCAGAATAGATATAAAGATCCCATTGCACTGTATATGGTTTTCCGTTAAATTTAGCAAGATCTGTTTATTTACATTAATCATAGTTAGTTTTATTAAAGATGCTTGTGCTTTGCCCCTTTTCTATGCCTCTTACCCCTTCTATGTACACAAATCCTGCAAATTAATCAAGTCACCCTGATCAAATTTAATTTGGATTTTTCCCTATTTGTATGGCAGCAGTCAAATAGAATTAAATTAAATTAAATTAAATATGCACAGGATTCTATAGAGCTTAATTATATGACTTAAGTTGGTAAAATTTTATAGAAAGTCCAGCTGTTGTAAACTATGCCTATACTTGATTTGGATAAAGATTTAGTAAAACAGGGGCCAACATTCAGAAAACGGGGAAGAGGTGGGAAATTCAGTTGTAAAAGCTATCTACATTTAGGTAGCATTCTAAATACACAAAGCATGTCCTGTTGAATTTGTACCTACATAAAAATTAGGTTGTTTCTTGTTTTTCTGTTCTATTACAACCATAAATGAAAGTGTGAAATACCAAGCAATTCATATGTTCAACATCAATTTAGATTGACAAGTTACTTTTCCAAATTGGATTTCTGGCTTCATTAGACCAGTGCTTCTCAACCTAAAATGTGGACATGAATAACCCAGTGATTTTGTGAAAATACGGATTCCAATTCAGCAGGTCTGAGGCAAGGCCTGAGATTCCGCGTCTACCCAGCTCCCAGCGATGCCCAGGCTGTTGGTCTGAGGCCCACACTTTGAGTAGCAAGACTCCAGACAGTGAAGTGAAAACAGTTGATTTGGGACAGTTGCCACTACCATCACAGCCATAATTATACTGATGACAATATTTAAATAACACCACCTCTCAACTATGGAGTGTTTTTATATTTCCATTATCTCAGTTTGGTCTTCATATTACATAATGGCATGTACTTTATCTCAGCTTGATTATCAATCCAGTTACATAAGATGAGTATTTATTTCAGAATCTTAACCCTCTAGTCCAGCATGAACAAAGTGTAGATAAAAATTACTCTTAAAAAAGTGTTCCCCAAATCTCATCATTTCCTCACTCAAGATTCATTCAGCTGGGCTTCTCCTTTGCTTGTTCTAGCATTTTCCTCACCAATACTATGAACCATTGTCCCTAGTCTATGTCTTTATTTTGTGAGGCTTGTCATCTCACTGTCCACACAGGCTAGCTGTGTTCTTGATTCCAAATTCTACACAGGCAGATATTTGGCCAAGAAAACTCATATTTATATCTGCTGTCTTTCATGAAGTCTCTCTGAAAACTCCTTCCTGCATTCACAGGCTCTGGTTACTCATCTGGCAGAGTTAGCAGGGTGAAGCCACTCAATACTTGTCTGCTGGAATTATATTGATGTATACAGAGAGATGTTCAACTTCTTTATGTGCCGAGTTTTAAAGCAACACAACTTTGGTGCCCATTAACTCTCAAAGCACGTGTCATCTAGACAATGTATCAGGAAATTTTTGTAGTTGAATTTCTATTGAGGTGTCACAATGGAACACTGCCTTAGCACACACATGCTCAGATAAAACATCTCAAGTTATAAATAGGCTTAATTTATAAAACCCTGAATTAAAAGCCACAAAAAGTTAATAGGTAATTAATATGTACAGCAAAAGTTTTGATTTAGAGAAAAGAAGGCAGTTAGACAAATACTAATTTCAAGGAATTTTCACATAAGGTCAATAAAATTATATATTAGTAACTAACAATTAGTACCTCTGTGGAGTTATTTAGTCAATAGGGAAGTGTTTTATATACTATTCTCACTTGGAGGATATTTGTTAGAAAGACAGTCACATGATACATTTTTATTACTTTTACCAGTTACTTAGAGATTTAGCACATGCAACAAGGTGATAAATAAGCCCCAGGGTGCAGCTGGGAATGTGGGTCACTCAAACCAGGTCAGTGAAGTTCTGAACCAGGGTGAGATAAGGTGGCAGTGATCTACTGGGCCCTTGACCAGCAGAATTTCTTGGACTGTTATTTCCCCTGACCACAACCTTGGAGGGAGTCCTCGGTGATGCTAAAATATTAATACTTCCTGTGGTAGGGGGAAAAAAAAGAAAAACTGAAATCTGGATCCAAATTATGCGCTTCATTATATAGAAAGGTGCATAATCCTTAGGATCTTAAAAAGTTACAAGCAGGGAATCTAAGATCCAACAAATTCCCCCTTGACATCTAAACTATAAATAAGATTTTATTTTCTAACTACCCAGAGCATTCAGTGTCAGTAAGTGTTCACAGTTTTGTATGTTTGTCTATGTGAACCCATTATGGCCGGGAGTATCCAGTATTCCTCTAGGCAGGGCTGTCTGGAGGCAGCACAGGGGAAATCCCACCATTCCACTCTGTAACAGTGTGACCTTAAACAAGGTTTTAAACCCATTTGAGATTCAGCTGATTTATCTGTGAAATGGTGATAATAATATTACGCTCCTCAGAGGATTGTGAGGATTACGTGAGTCAAGTGAAAGCTTTGATTTAGAGGAAAGGAGGCAGAAAATGAAGTACTAATTTAAAAGAATATTCAGGTAAAGGTCAATGAGATTAAAAAATAACTAATAATTAGTACTTCTGTCATACTATCTAAAAGGACTTCAGTGCCTAGTAAATTGTAAGCAATCTATAAACAATAATAATAATAATAACACAAATTATTATTATCATAATTACTGCTGTGGATAGAAAAAAAGATAATTGCATCTGTAGAAATGAGTTAATTCATGTAAAGTGCCTAAAACAATGTTTGTGTCTATATGTGCTCAAATGCTAGCTGTTGTTATTGTTGGAATTACTGTAATCATCCTAGTTCTCACCCTCATGTGACCTCTGGAGTATCCATCACAGTAAATATTCCATAGGATAAATGAAGCAAATATTTATTAAATTATTTTATCTTTTTGGGCAACTATTAACTTATTGGAGTGGTAATTTTCTGCAAGAATTTTCTGATTTAAACCATTGGTAGCTTTATTTCTGATGCTGATATGTTTTTTCATGGCCAACAATTATTCTCCCTTTTACAGTTCCATTTGGAAAATACCAGTGTCTTCTATTTTTCCAATGCACAGTCTCAATTGCCCATTACTTATTAGTTAGTTCCCTAAATACTATCATCTATGGGATAATCTACATTAGACTTTAGATGACAATCTGAGGTTTACAATAAAAGTCATTCTCAGTTTTCTAAAGTACTAAATAGGAGAAAACTTAAGAGAATGTTAAATCAGGAAAGGAGTCTTTGGAGGTGACTCTCTCCAGCATTCTCATTTATAAATAAGGAGATATGACTTGTCCAATGTCACCCAGCAAGTCAGAGACAAATGCATGACAATAGTCCTACAGACCATATAGTAAAATGCATGTTGCATAAATGCACACATAAGCATATCTGTTAATTTCAGATTGTTGAAGTGTAAAAAATAAGGCTATATATGGTTCCTGAAAAAAAAAAAAATCATAGCAGAAGGGAGAACATGTGATAGGACCATAAAAATAATGTGATATATTGGCTGATTGCCTCCTAAATTGAACAGATTACTGGTCCATTTCTGAATATGACCTCAAATAAGTTTGAAAGGACATCTCTTTAATCCATGTGAAATGCAGGACCTGTGTCATAAGTGTCATAAGTGCATAAGTGCTTTGTACTTTTAGGGACAAAGGATACAAATTCACGTGAAAGAATTTTTTTCAGGAGTCAAATAAATGAAATTTTTTTTTTTTGTTTTTTTTTTTGTTGTTGTTTTTTACCACATAGTCCCTGGGACAAGTCTGCCCTCACTCCTCATGCCCTTTTTGTGGAGCAAGGTGAGAGGGTTAACAAGAAGCAGGGGCCTAGTTTACGATGCCGGTGAGAACTCTTTCCAGGCTTGACTGCAGAAAACCACGTTGTGCCTCCCTCTCTCTCTCCCTGTTGGAATCCTGCTCTCTGTCATCTGGGATGGCTCTGGGTATCTGTCTAATTGCTATTTGTGCTTATGTCCTCCAGTTCTCACTGGCCCCTTTGATGCTTTTCAACAAGTCTTCTCAAAACAGGACAAAATGGAAAGGTAGGCAGTTGTTTCACATGAAAAGAGGGGGACAGAATCCAGGTGAGGGTTCCTGCTGAGATGCTCCCTTCCAAGGTTGTGACCACACAGCCTAAGCAAACACTGTGGCTAGTGCCCTCAGATGAAATTTACAGGCTACTGCACCTGTAAACCACAACGTCCCACCCACTCCACCCTCCAAAGTTAATTTAACATGGCTACTTAAGTGAAATCCCTCCCCTCAGCCTTCTTTTTTGAATATCTAAGGGCTAAATTAGAATATTGCCATCTCTAACCATATTCTCATTCTAGAGATTTTGGGTTTACTTTGTTTTGTTTTATCTGCTTATCTCATGCTTATCACAAATCACCAGTCCACTATTTCTTTTCTCTTTTGCTACAAAGGAGCTTAACAACGTGTCGTGGTAGGAAATATAATTTACCTATGCAAAGAAAGAAATAGGTAAAAAAGGGAAAAAAAGATGGTTTAAAGAAAGAGGATATAATTAAAGAGTCATTAATGGAAGTGGGAGCAGGGTTGAAGAACAACACAAGATGTTGAGTCACTCAGAGCCGAACAGCTTGTGGAAGCTCTTACCACCCCTCAGCCTAAAGAGGCAAGGAGAGGGCAGTGTTACTGGGCTCCAGTGAGAGCTAGAGCCATGGAGGACAGGGCATCCCGTAGAGCTGTTCTCCTACAACAGGGGTTCTCAGTCTGGTCCACTCGTTGGAATTGCCAGGGGAAATTTAAGCATATTAGCACCTGGGTCTCACCCCTAGAAATTCTGATTTAATTGGTCGTTGGTGCGGGCATCAGTATTTTTAAAAGCTTCCTGACTAATTGTAATGTAGAGCCAAGATAGAGAAACACAGTCGCAGAAGGACATAGCCACTGACTAAGACACAGGGCCAGGGCTGGGCGTGAACAGGGCAGTACCCTGACCTCTCTCTCCTCCCACTCTCTGACATCCTGCTGATGCCACCAGTCAAAAGCCAGATGGCAAGAGAGCCAAGGTAACGCAGACTGCCTGGGTCAACCTCCTGTAGTCCATGTAGTAGGGAAGGATATGGAATAACCAACTCAGAGCTTCCAGTGAAACCCAACAGATGTCTCTGCCTCTTCCCCCAGAGAAATTAGAAATAAGGGTAGACTCACACTTTCTCTGTTGAGGTGGGCTCACTCATGCAGTTTTGGTACTGAGCGAGGCATCCATCACGTGGAATAGCCTTCTAAAGGACTAACCCCATCTGGCACCTCTTTATGATGTTTCTCCTCGATATTAGTGCTTCTCTTGTTGCTGGCCAAGCGGAGCCCCAAGGTCTATTGGGACGTGTGTACTTAGGCTGTTATTACACCATGTGCTGGTGGGAGCCATGGCATACAGACTTCCAAAATGAAATAAGACATCAGAGTTAATTTTGTACAGGGAGGATGAGACCAGAGCGAAGTCCCACGCGTCCTTGACATCTGCCTGACAGGTGGCCCAGTCCTTCCTAAAGGGCACAGAATTGTAGGAGATGAAGGCAGAAGTGACCCTCAGATTTGGCATAACATTTTAATGAAGGATTTTGAGCATTGAACTGCATGTTTTCCCATGAGAACCAAACCAAACATCGACTTAAATTACAATACAAAAATAGTTTCTCGCAATGACTGGATGATTTATATGCCGTGTTTCCCTCCTTTTGTTCAGAAGATAGGCAGTGACTACACTTTTGGTTTCATTGTGCATGAAGCCGCATTCTAGTCCTGATAAGTACAAAATATTCACTGGCCACTCCCTCTAACTCAAAGGGTTGGCTTCAGGTGAGACATTAGTAAGGCAGAAGCAAACCTCCCACGGGTTCTTTATCAATTTCTGCCACCATAAGCCTCACATTTCACCAGCCATCCTTAGGAAGAAAAACGGGATGCCTGAAGGGCAGCAGCATTTCATAAGGGGTGTTTGCATTTTTGCCAGGGCACGTATCTGTGGGCTCATTACACAAGCAGTGCTTATATCCATGGGCACATTTTACACTGGATGTCCTGTCCCTTCCAATTTCCTCCCAAATCATGCTGACAAAGGCCAATTATAATGTTTCTATAAAGTTCAAGATGATGCAGAAGGGTAGGGGTGTAGAATAAAGAAACAATTCTTACAGGTGTTGCTATTTTATACCAAATGCTTCTAGCCGAAAAGTTTAATTTTAACATATGCATTGCAAATACAATTTGTCCAGTTATTATAATGAAAAAGCATATTGGACAGGAGGTGAGGGGCTAGGGGTGGGAACAGAGATTTCTAGAAAAACATATTTACCAGGTAAACATAAGTTTCCAGATTGAAAAAGAAGATGAAAAAAAACATGTCTAGCTTGATATTGTTACAGCAATAACATGCATGGAGCATCTAACATTTGTCAGACACTATTGCTAAGAGCTTTATATCCATTTTATCTTCACAATAATTCTATTAAATAGGATTATTGTTATCCCCATATTATGGATGAAAAAATCAGGGCTCCAAAAGTTTAATGAACTTTCCCAAGGTCGTGTGGCTAGAAAGTGGCAGAGCCAGGATTCAGACTCTGGTTAACCTGCCTTCAAACCCCAAGCTCATATTTCCATTGTTAAACTCAACTGGGACTTTGGTTTAAAGTGCAGTCTGTCATATTCTCCTCAGGAATCTGGACTTTTTAATACGTTTCTAGGTGATTTTTATGGTCAGGAGAATCTGGGCCATACTACATTATGCTATTCTGTTCTCTAAGTCTCTATGATATATTTCTTTTTTCTTAGGCTTCCATTTTCCAAAATATGGATAAGTACACTCTCTCTCAGTTATTCTGCAATTTTATTTTAAAAAGTTACATTGTCAAATATGTCTTGTAAATACTAAATACCATTATTTTTCCTTGGCGATTAAGACATGATTAACAATCAAATGCTATGAGAAGTCCTACAACAAAGATACTTATTGTCCAGAGAACCCTTTTTCCAAATAACAGCCACATGTGTATCTCTAAGTGTACCCTTTGGGGAAGGCAGTCTGGGATAAATGTAGGGATAAACAAAGCCTATGATAGTATTATAACGATTTATAAAACAGTCATTATTTTTAATACTGTAAAACTTTAATTTTAAGATTTTAATATTTTGACTTATTTTGTACATACAAGATGTAAAAGGCAGTTCTATCTCCTAAAGCTGGACTAATTGACCATTAAGTTTTGCTCTCTGTAGCAAGATGTTAGAAAGGTCTAGATAACGAATAGTGTGTGAACAGACTATCTCTTGCCTATAGAGAAACAATGGGTGTTGAACCCAGGGACCTTGTCTTTAGAGTAAAAAGAGTTAGCTGAAATGGTGGAGAATATACCCAGACCTCAAGAATGTGTTAACTGGAGGAATTTCAATGCTACTAAGATACCTGAGAAAACAATGGCTTTAAAGGTTACCCTCTTCTGCTAATGGATATTTACACATAAAATCCCAGTTTGCTTTTCAAAAATTATATGTTAAGAAGGTTTTCTAGACCTGTGCTATCAGTGTCAATTTAAGTCTGTTATTTCCCTATGAGAATGTTAAATCAGTAGGACTTTAGAGTACACTGGAGTTAACTGATGTTTTGGTTGGTGTTGAATTTCATGACGATTCCAGAGTCACATAATGTAAGAGTTTCTGACTTGACAAATCCCTTGGCATAGATCAAGGCAACAATGGTGGTCCTGGGCCTTTGGGCTTGGCATCCATTCTTATCCTTCTGCTGCTATGTGCTGTATCAGAGGGTGCAAACCCCTGCAGGCTATGAAGGCATCTCCCAGCCTTCCTTGTCTGACTGCTACCTGGGTTTGGTCAATGGGAGGTATTGTCAGGAGATTAGAGGACAAGAGGAAGGAGAAGCCAAGGGATTTCTTTCCCCCTCCCTCTCAGCCTTGGCGGCATCTCTGTGTTGTCTCCTGCCAGAGAAGCCTGCCAAGGTTACAACTTCCTCCACATGACGCTGCTCCCTGGGCTCTGGTGACATTACCTCTTCCCTGTGTTGCACCTCTTCTTTGTTGTTTCCGGCCTTTGGTAATTCCTAGGCTTCCCCAATGTTTCTTTTTTGGTTTTCAGCTTTCCTATCACCTGTGAAACAAATTACCTGAATTAAATTTCCTTCACTTAAGTTGCTCGTTGGTTTGTGTGCTCCTGGTTGGACCCTGACTGATGATGTTTCCATTTAAATACCAAAAGTTTGCTGGAATTTATCTAGAGGAATAATAGTCACAACAAATTAACTCCGTAAATTACTAGCTTTTCAGAGTTTATTGTTTCAGCAATACTTGTTTCAAATTGTCTTTTAATATCAATCATTATTTTAAAACTTAATTACTACTACAACTAAAGATACTACTAAATGCCTCTTTAAATGTATTATATACCGAATTTAACTGAATTAGAGGTGATTAATAGATTACCATGTGTTTTCGGTTCAACTCTTTTTATTTTTATGCTCACCTGAAATGAAGCTTCTTTTTAATTAAAGATTATCTTGTGATGATAAAGCAAACCCAAATCTAGCCTGGAATTATATGACATTGCTTTCTCTTAAAACTCTATGTGATCTGTAGCAAGTTCTCAAAAAGATGCGCTTGCAAATTTCATTTTCTGAGGATCTGGAAAGCAGCCATATTTTTTTCTTTTAAAGGTCAATCCTTCTTAAGGTATGTATAGAGATCAAGTTCCAAAAATAGCTCCTTGATGCATGGTACTTCTTTGACACAGTTTGATTAATCTTTGCATAGAATTCCTGACAAATAATAGCTGCAAAATAACTATATATTGAATGAATGAATGAATGAATGAATGAACAGAAGAACTCCTCAAAACATTTCATTCTCATAGCAATATATGTTATTAGGTATTTTTAAAATGAACTCACAATTAACCAGGACAAGCATGTTATCCGTCTACAAGGTGAATTTAGCTGGATGCGTCTTGATTTGAAATACAAGAAACCGACTGCATACTGTAGGAGCCATCAGAACAGAATTCAGGCGTTGACAGTAAAGATTAATGAACCACCTTTCCTTAATTGATAGCATGCAAAGTGCACTCCCTTCAGCCTTTTGTCTGTCAGTTGGCAGAGGATCCAGGAGGTAGACACACTTCATTGCTTGCTGAAATTAAAAAACAGGTAATTTAATCTTCTCAGTGCTATAGACGATGATTTTTTTAAAGTTGCAGTTGAAACAACAGAACAATTTCTAGGTGAGTAGGTCTTCTTGGGGATTCATAATTTAGTAGATGACATGTTCAAATTTATTAAATTGACCTGAGCATAAAATCATCCAACAGAAAAACAATTAGTCTATAATGCTGCAGATGTATTCTTTTAAGAACAATACAGTTAATCCCCACTCATATATTTTGATTTAAAAATAAAAAAAAAGATTGTAGGTAAAAAGCAAGCTTTTCAGTGTTTATGATATACACTTGTATAAGTAACAATTCTCATTTCTGAATGTGGGTGGGAAGGTGTGCCTGAATGTTTATGCAGAGTAAGCAATTTTTCACATTGCATGTATGTTGGATAAATATGAATTTGGTTTCGGTTAAGGTGTTAATGCAACCTTATCAAGAAGAACAAATTTGAAGAGTAGTTAAATCAAAATGTTTGATTTTAAAGAATAAATGTACCTCCTCTCAAACTATATTATCTTTGTCTAAGAATAATTTCCCCTCTGCCTGTAATTTCAGAGCTCTGTGATGTGGAAGCCATCGATGTACGTAACTGAGAGCAATCTGACTTTTGTTACTGCGTGCATTCTTCAAGGGTACTGTTTAGGTGGCCCTACTTGATGCTTTTCTAAGCCCCATTCTACTTATAAATAAATACTGAGTTCCTAGGGAAAACATGGTGAATCAAGGCACAATATTGAAATGAAGATCTGATGTTATTTTCTTGGGGAAGGGGAAACTTTTTATTTGGGTCTGTTACATAAAAGATGCATACACTCTAGATTTTAAGTCTTGATGCTAGAAATATAGATGGGCTTGTAAACTGATACTTTTGTTTCTGGTTAAGGAGCTGAACATATGCCAGGTGACATTCTCTCTGAAGTGTAAATGACGTTTCAGTTGAATCTGTTTGTTTGTTGTTGTTGTTGTTTTCTTCCCCTAGTACATTTACAAAGTGAGTTTTATGCCTATGGAAGAACTGGATTCTAATATATGGGAATCTTAGTCACAGAAAAGTTGCTATAGGTGTTAGGATTCCTGTTTCTGCTTAGGTCTGTGTTCAATAGGTTACCTCACGCTTAACCCTGAACCAGTCTTCTATCTACATCTTTCATGTTGATTTCTTCCTTGTCTTCATTTCCCATTATTTCCAAAGGTAATTCCATTTTAGGAAATATTGATATATGCTGGTTGTCTCTCAGTCCTCTTGAATTTCTTTCTTTTTTTTTTTTTTTAAGATTTTATTGGGGAAGGGGAACAGGACTTTATTGGGGAACAGGGTGTACTTCCAGGACTTTTTTCCAAGTCTAGTTGTTGTCCTTTAAATCTTAGTTGTGGAGGGTGCTGTTCAGCTTCAAGTTGTCCTTTCAGTCTTAGTTGTGAAGGACACAGCTCAGCTCCAGGTCCAGTTGCCATTGCTAGTTGCAGGGGGTGCAGCCCACGATCCCTTGTGGGAGTCGAGGAATCGAACTGGCAACCTTGTGGTTGAGAGGATGTGCTGCAACCAACTGAGCCATCCGGGAGGCAGCTCAGTTCAAGGTGCTGTGTTCAATCTTAGTTGCAGGGGGCGGAGCCCACCATTCCTTGCGGGACTCGAGGAGTTGAACTGGCAACCTTGTTGAGAGCCCCCTGGACCATGTGGGAATCAAACCAGCAGTCTTCAGAGTTAGGAGCACGGAGCTCCAACCACCTGAGCCACTGGGCTGGCCCTCCTCTTGGATTTTGAGGTCACCATTTTCATTTTTCTTTCTAGCCAAATAAAATGGCTTAAGCCTCCACTCACTTTGGGGGGGGGGGGTCCGGTGTTGTATTTAATATCTCCAAGATGTCTGAAAAGCCTGATGTTGGGGTGGCACTTCCCATTTCATATCCCTACTTATGGGCTCGCTTTTCATGGATGCTGGCCATTTGTGCCTTTGTCTTGCCCCATCAAACCTTTAAGACGTTACTAAGGCCATTCACAATTTTTTTTTTTTTTTCCTTAATGTTAGGCAGTGGAAGGAAAGATGGTAGCAATGGAGAGGGAGGTAAAGGACTTGGTTTTTGTCATCTAAACATAGAATAAGAAACACATTAAATTTGAAATGCATATGCCATTCTCTGCCTTAAGGCATGCTCACTGATACTAGCTTGTTTTAGATCCCCCAACTCTGCCATGTTGAGAGGGTCCATCTCTTTCCCATATTTCCTATTCCAGAGATACAATTCCCTATCAACAATAAAGTCTTTATTGTTTTATTATGTGGAAAAGTTGAACTCTCAAACCCTACTCCAGCCTAGAGTCTGGGGCCCAAGGTTGCATATCAGAAAAGAATCATTAAGGCATCCTTACTTTTACACATGCAAAAAAACATCAGAAAATTTGAAGTTGCTGTGTTTTCTTTCAATATATTGTAGATGCCATTCTTAAAGTTTCTCCTCTACTCACAGAGTAACACCATGGTTATAGGCGGTATGGTGATTGTGTAAAGATATCAAGGTTAGATGCAGGATTGTACTTTATGTGTTGGCACATTGAACTATAGAGGCAAAAACTATCAGAACACCTGGATTTCTTTCTTTGCATATGTCCCCTGTGATTCTGAGTCAAATGCTATCATTGCTGCAGAACCAGCTATGTAATTTGCAGGGCCAATACAAAATAAAAATGTGGACCTCTTGTTAAAAAATGATCAAGAATTTCAAGAAGGAAACAGCAGAGCAGTAAACTCTTTCTAAGAACAGAGTCTTGGCAACTGCACATTTCAGTCACCCAAGAAGCCTGTCCTATGTTGGTGGTTCTTGCTGACAGTAAGATTTTAATAATGGGTTTTTGCAGCCTGAGATTCATTTACTACCAGTTTTGGAGGAGATATGTGCTAAGGCAGAGAAAATAACTTGAATGGCAATAACCAATAATCAATTGCCTTGAGAAGAGACTGTATTGAATCCCCAGAGTTTCATTAGAGAAATGGAAACTCCTCTAGATGTTTTAAACTGGAAAGGATTTCATACTTTCCAATTAGGTGTTTCTAAAATTGTTGGAAGGGTTACAGGATCAAAGCTCAGGGACAAGTACCCTTAGCTCTTAGAGACACCAGAAGATGTAGGAACCCACAGAATCACTAGTGATTGCCAAGCTGCCTGCAGCCCTGTGGAGTATGATTTTCACCAAAGCCATGCCTGTCTATTGCTGCAGAAGAGCAGTAGACTGTCGTCAGCTCTTCTTTCTCCTTCTGTATCTTGCATAAGTCTTCTTGTTGATGAAATTTAAAATGGTAAGAAGGCATTTAAGAGGATCTGATGGCTATAGCCAGTATAGAAAGCAAACTCTTTCTCAAGAAGAGAGAACATTTGAAGAAATTAGATTCGGCATTTTTGGTAAAGTAGTATCTGACATTGATATAAACATCTCAAATATAGAAAGCAACCATTATATATGTGTGTGTGTGTGTATATATATATATATATATATATATATATATATATATATATATATTAGTTTCAGGTGTGCAAAACAATGTAATAGACATTTATCATTTATATCCCTCACATAGTTATAACCCCCCTCCTCCCATCTACTACCCCTCTGACATCGCATACAGCCATTACATTTCCACTGTCTCTACTCCTAATGCTGTAATATATATATATATATATATATATATATATATATATATATATATATATAATTGTAGTTGACATTCATTATTGTTCAGCTTCAGGTTCAGGTGTACAGTACAGTGATCAGTCATCTACATCATCCTGAGGTGGTCTCCTTAATGAGACAAGTGTCCATCGGATACCCTACCATTTGCAACAATATGGATGGACCTAGAGAATATTATGCTAAGTAAAATAAGTCAGACAGAGAAAGACAAATGCCATATAATCTCACTTATATGTGGAATCAAAGAAAAGAATAAATGAATGAACTAATCGAAAGCAGCCATTATTAATTAAAGTGAATTATTAGATATTATAATAGATAAACACTAAAATCTCAATAATACAATAGAATTTTATGTCTTATTCACATCAAACTAAATGGCAGTTAGGGAGAGGGTAGTAACTGCAGCATACAGCCCCTTGGGAACCAAGACTGAGGGAGTTTCTCCTGTCTTCAACATATGACTTCCACAGTTGTAGGCATTGAAGGAGGGAGTGAAAGAATGGAGAATTGCATGGCAGGTTTTTATGGGCCAGATCTGAGAGTGACACTTAACACTTTTCTCACATTTCATTGGTTGATCTTAGTCATATGACCACTTCTAACTGCACAGGATGTGGGGAAAACTAGTTATGTATTCAAGAGAAAAGGAAATAGGTAAGGCAAATAGCTAGACAACTTCTTTCACATGATGTCCAATAGGGACCCAGGTGACCTTTTCACCATGTCAGCAACCAGAGTCATTATTCACAAGGGAAAAATGGCTAAGGTATACACAGTTTGGGGTATAATATTAAACCTCTTTATTTCTTAGTTTCTACATTTGTAAAATGGGGATAATAAGTGCATCTCATAGGATTGTTGTGAGGATTTCATGAAATAATATGAATAAAATGGTTTAATATAGTGCCTGAATATTAGTAAATACTCCATGAATATTAGCTATTGTTATCATTATTCTCATTATAATTTTAAGAAAGAGTAGCATATTTGGAAACAGGTTAATATATAAAATGTTCTCAGTACATGCATGGCAAAATAGGAAAAGCTCAGTAATTATATATTATTATTAACTTATTGAGTTTCCCTGGTATCATACTTAAATTTATTAAGACTTTCCACTCATAAGAACCCCTCAGAGCTCTTTGAATTTCTCCTTTCAAAATCCTTTTTGGAGCATTATCTGTAAGTTTAGTCACTTCGGTCAACCACTAGATTTACTTTTACTAGATCGAGTCTGATCTTTGGTTATTTGTATAGGTCTTTATAAATTGCTTCTTATTTGTTTATTGAGAATTGAAAATAAAGTAGAGTGCTTCAAATTAAAATGATGGAATTTGAAATGAAAAATGCCATCAATCCATAAATATGTAAATAAATTGATTGTGTTCGATTAATTTATTCAGGAGAGCATAGTAGGCAATAATTGTTTATGCTTTAATTGATAAGAACTATTTTAAATATGTGTGCAATTGAGTCAACTCTAATTTCTTTAGAAACTTCTGTATTTGAATGTAATCTGTTAAAGGTAAAGACAATATTAAGACAGATATAATACAATTGCATTAAGTTTATTTATGTCTAAAACTAATTAGGAGGATACATGTATACAAATCTTTACAAACATACATACAAGGTCTGACAATTAAATTTGCGAACTTGCCACCATGTGCTTACATTTGCAGCACTGTACAAGCAGCTCGATAAGGTTTCATAACCTTCGTATATCAGTGTCTCACAGCTGTGTTTGTGTCGATGTGTGGTAGTGTCTTGCTGAGTGGAGTTCATTATTGTTGTGTGTTTTTGTGTGCTGTTGAGAGAATGTTTGAGCTTGAATTAGAGCAACAAACAAACATGAAATTAAATTTCTTATTAAACTTAGCAAGAATGGAAGTGAATTCAGGGACATGTTAGTCCAAATTTATGGGGATAATGCCATGAGGAAAACGGTAGTGTACAAATGGATTAAACGTTTTCCTGAGGAGAGAGAATGTGTCACTGATGAAGAGAGGTCAGGGCAGCCAGTAACAAGCAGAACTGATGAAAACATTGCAAAAAATCATCAAATTTGCATCAAAATTGGCTGACTGTGAGAAGCATAGCAGACCAAGTAAACATCGATAGAGAAATAGTTAGGAAAATCTTAATTGAAAATCTTAGCATGAGAAAGGTGTGTTGCAAAAATGGCCCCAAAGGAGTTCACAGATGAACAAAAGCAAAGGGAGTTTTTAGCCAGTAAACAAATAACTGTATTGGAACACCCTCCCTACTCACCTGATCTGGCCCCCAATGACTTCTTTCTTTACCCCAAAATAAAGAAAATATTGAAAGGAAGACATTTTGATGACATTCAGGACATCAAGGATAAGACTCTGATGGCCATTCCAGAAAAAAGAGTTCCAAATTGCTTTGAAGGGTGGACTAGGTGCTGGTGTCGGTGCATAGGTTCCCAAGGGGAGTACTTCAAAAGTGACCATAGTGACATTCAGCAATGAGGTATGTAGCACTTTTTCTAGGATGAGTTCGCGAACTTAATTTTGCACAGACCATTCAGAGAAGAGAATCACTGTGTAAGGTAAAACAATAGAGAACAGTCTAGACATGTTGCTTTCAGTTGCCTCACAGCTAAATGTGTGTAAGCATTGGTAGGAGTTGCTGTTTGACATTCCTTGAAGAGGGGGAGAAACAGTGCACCTTTAAACTCTACAAATATTGCTTGGCCTTAATGGCATTTGTACTCAAAGGCAGGATCTGAGACATTGCATAAGATTAACTGGCAATGCCACATCACCATGAAAAACTGCATTGATAGGGTCAAAACATGATTGCTTGGGGCACATTCATATGTTTTTCTTATTGTTAAGGAGTCTCTGCCCTCTCTTTTGTATATGCTTTGATGTCAAATGCCTTTAAAGAAAAGCTACAAGAATAATTAGTTGTTTGATGAGAAATAATAAATGCTATGTACTGAAGCATTATAAGATAAAGACAGGTTCGAGATTGGGAATTACATCGTATACAAACATGAACCTTCATAGTTTGCCAGCATTTATGAAAACATTTAAAATTGTCAAAAGAACATTCCAATTCTGCCTAATAATTTGTTTCTCTAATGCTTTTATCTTTTAAACAGTTGTTTGGCCAGAGTGAAAAAACTATATATCCTTGCCATTAGCTAGCAGAATTTTAATTTGTTTTTCAAGGCCCTCTATGGGTGAAATTCAACTTGCCTTTCCAGGTTTAAATTCTACACTTCCATTCCCAAAGCCTGCCTGTACTGGGCTGCTTCTACTTCATAGCCCATGCTTTCTCCCCTCCAACTCTGCCCTATATCTGTCTTCCTGCTTGTAGTATATACCCTCTTTGTCCACTATACCCTGTCTTCATCAAAGGACCCTTTACACGTACCTTTTGCGTGTTTTATCCAGATGTTATCTCTTCTCTCTGATTCTCACATGACAAGATTTTGTACTTGTGGATTTTATTTTACTCATACTTATGTCCCTGTTATACTGACAGGTGGGCTCTGAGCTCCATATTTTTTCTTTATTTATATGCATTGCAGACCAGAAAACTTTGCACACAGTAAATGCCCAGCAAATAATGAATCAATTAATAAATGCTTGAATGGTATTCTCTGCATTCACCAATAAACCATTCTGATTAATGTTTAAATGTATGGAAAAAAAGACTGAGTGGCTCATTAACTGAATTTAACATATGTTACCCATATATTTAATGAATATGACCTTTAGGTAATATAAGGAAAAGTATTATTTTAAGACAGTATTAACTTGACCTATCTTTAAGAATGTTCAGATTGGTTCACTCACGTTGACATTAACCATTTTTGAAATTCAGGCATAACATCTACACATATAGATTTGACATTTGAGATGAACTTTTTTTTTTTTTTCCCAATTAAATTGTGGAAGAGAAAAACAATGACTCAGAGGAGAATGGACTGGCTATAAGGGTGAAATGCTGTAATAATGTAGCTTAACCTGATTGAGAAAAGATGAGATATAATCCTGCTTTGTTAGTTCTTTCATGGAGAAATGACTCAGCACTGTTAAAGAACATGATGAGGTTACATTATTCTTTCATCACAAACTGTTGGGTTAATTGTGGTATATACAGAGCATAGCTGATTCAGAAGACAATTGGTTATTGTGCTTTTCTATTTTTATTTTTTAAAGCAAATTAGTGCTTTAAAAGAGCACAGAAGCCTGGTTTTGTTATGAAATCTTATGATGAAAAGCAAACTGAAAATAATTTTAAATATACCTGAGTTTGCAAATAGTCAGCAATTCTTGAAAGTCGTTTTTAAGTTCCTTCAACACCTCAAAGCCTGTTTAAGTGTTTCATAAGTGATTAAAAAAAAAAAAAAAGAAAAAGAAAGAAAAAAATCTTAGTAGGACCAAACTTGTGAAAATCTAACCCTTCTCTCTTTTTGGCCTCCTGAGAGCGGAACATACATTGTACTTTTGTTTGGGGTGATAAATACACAAACTGTGTGTCAACTGGTGGAAAGCAGGCCAGTAGATTTCTGCAGATCACAGCATGCTCAGCTCTGCTTTAAGAACCAGGATCAATTTACTTTCATTGTTGTGACAGAATCTGAGAAAGAAGCTTTGTTTCATGAAGTGGGTCTCCTGTTGCCATCATAAGAAAAGATACGTATGTTTTCCCTTAACTCCTGATTGGGGCAGAGGAATGTGGAAGCCAGGCTGGTGGCTTCATGACTGGTACGACCTCTGATCACCTGGTTTGCTACAAAATTTTTTTATCTTCTGCTGCTTTTCCTGTGACAGATCAAAGAACCGTGTTTGTTTTCCCACTCTTCACATCCTCAATTTCCATGGACACAGGAATGCAGCAGAGTTAAAGCCAGAATTAGAGTGATCATTGAACACTGATTTGAATATAAAATCTATGGCCATTTGAAAGGGAAACCTTCAAGGGCCCATGTAATAAATCCCTCGGGATTTAAGAGAGATGAACTGTACCTAATTGCATCTGACATGACAAAAACACACGGATCTCTGTGAAGAGTGAGGGCAGAGCCCCCAAATCCTCTGCTCACACTATTCAAGGTTCAGAATAGTTCATGCATTTAGCTAATCTACAGCTGTGTTGTCAAACTCGCCTCAGCCACATTCAGCCTCCCTCCAATGGCCAATGATGAGAAGCCAAAATTAATAAGTTTAATTTTCAGAGATTTTTAAAAAAACACGCTGGAAAGAGCTGATGGAACTATCCGACTGATGTTTTGGAATCCTAGGCATTATTTTGTGCCTGAACTTGGCCTCAGGAAACGAATAACAGGGATAGGTTTGCTGGGCTAGAGTAACCTCCTGTTGCTGGGAGCTACTGCCACCCAGCATGGGCAGCTGCAATCACAGTTCCCTGTCCCTGCCTGTGTGGTCCTGGAGGGTTGGAAAGCTATATGACTCCTTAGGACCTTTGTCACAAGTCTGTGTAATGCCTGTGTGTGAGTTCTTGCAAGTAAATCCCCCAGCTAGGGCCTAGAAGAACTGCCCTGAGCAGGGAACGGGCAGCACACATTGCTTCTTTATCAGGAATGAGAGAGTACGTAACAGAAAGGAACATATCAACTCATGCTTAGCCCTTGTCAGTGAAACCTTCTCCCACTCTCCTCCTGCTGGAGTTGTAGATCCATAAGCTTTGGTGCCAGTCAGCCTGGGTGCTTTATAAATTTCCTTCTCATGGCTTTGACCACACGAGATATCAAGCACTGTAACTCTAATCCTGAGTTCTAAGATCTACTGCTTCTGTTAGCTTAAAGCTTAAGAACTCAGCTAGAACAAGCCTTGGTCTCTAGGTCTAAGAGACTAAAGTAAAAGCTGGTGAATCTTCTCACCGACAAGGGCACTTAAACTCCCTGTGGCTCAGTCTCCTCATTTATAAAATGAGACTCACTGTTCCTATCTCAGAGGCTTATTGCTGGGAATTGAATGAAGGAATCCATAAATTCCTAGGCTGGCACCCCACACATAGCCTCTTAAGGAAGGGTCAGGGATAGCTTTCATGCTCTTCAGTTTGGGAAACCAGGCAGTGAGAAGACAGGTCATATTTTAACCCAGTTTCTGTGCTGACAGGCTTTGGAATGGCCTTAAGCTTGTTCATACTCTGGAGTGACATTATTAGCACACTGGCCTACATCTTGAGTTTGAGAGCTACAGAACATTCTTTAAGAATTCTAGCTGAGAACTATCTGCCCCACATTTTTCTGGGGCCAGGGCCCTATAAGTCTAAGTCAATGAAGGAATTGAAGGAAGCTTTCAGGAATTCTGATCCACTTTGGTCCCCATGGCTTAGGCTTGCCTCTTCACTGGCTGGTCTCCATCTATATTCTAAGGAGTAGACTTATATTTGCATAGTGCTTATGTATGCCAGGCTTTACATGTGTTAACTCATTTAACCTTCGTAACAATTCTAAAAGGCAAGTACTCTTGTTATCTCTGTTTATAGAAGAGGAAAATGAGACAAAGAAATACTAAATTGTTTTCCCAAAGTCCTAGAAAACCCCTTTGTTTCTGAGTGGCAAGGTCAGGATTCAAGCTCAGGAAGCCTTGCTCCTTCCTGGGCCCACAGGCTTAGAAATCATGCAGTATTGTCAGGGTTATGTTCTGCTTCTGGCTTTGACTTACCTTTCAGACTTAATATGTTAGGCACTCTTTAAATATCTGATGAGTGTATACATGAATGAATGATGCTTTCATAACTATCTGAGTCACTATGCTCTCATTGAAGCTTTCTTCCACATTTTATCTTGCCAATGTTTGGAATTTTCACTTTTTATTTTACTAGGTGTGTCTGTCTTTATATATGTCATCTCCCAAGTGAATGTAAAAGATAATTTCCTGAAAGGAATAATCGTGTTTTATGCCTGTTATATAACCTCAAGGATAGCTGAATATTTATTTTATGACACCTGGAACCCCTAAAATAACTTTCTAAATAGATTGGAAATGTGGGGTTGTTGAGAGATATAAGATTTACTCCCCTCCCCAATCCCTTTCTTTGCTTCCTTCAACAAAATGCAGTTTAGGTAACTAGTTTGAAGATTAAAAGACAATATGGCAAACCATTTAAAGTTAAAATAGATGTATAAAATCATCCTGAAGAAGCAGAAAAGCATTCAGATTGTTAAGTAGAACAGATCAAAGTATTAGGGCAATGATTTTGGGTCACTAAAGGAAATATTTTGAATTGCATCATCTCCATTTTCGTAAGAAAAATAGCATGTAAATTCCTCTCTGAAGATAAAATTGCTCTTGGAACTATATTCAAATAAGAATTATGTGCACCTTATGTAACTGACATGGGAAACAATACTGTTAACCAATATATTACAGAAGACACCAAAATGCCCTCTTAAATAGGCCATAAAAGTGGTGAAAATGGCCACATTTTTGTGATGAGATGTTTGGAATTCATTTGCCTTGACAAAACAGAGGCCCCACCATATTCTGAGTCATGGTTAATGATGGCAATACTGCTTCTCTTTCCTTTGAACTGCTTACCTATTCATTGACCTAACATGTTTTAAATATCACAAGGGAATTACTCTCGATTATGTCTTTGGGTAGAAAAATCTGCAACAACCCATTTCCTAAAAAGACTGTAATTACATTTAAGAAATGCTAGTAATTAATAGCCTGATTGGGTAATTCTAAGTTAGATTCATGAAAAACAAAGAGACATGCCTAACCTTTCTTAAGCTTCAGGGCACATATATAATTTGAACATTATGTCTACAATGAGGGTGTGTTTTCTTCCTTTTCAATGAGGAGGGTAATTAGGATGATAATAGAAATAATACTTGAGTTTATAGAGTCCTTGCCTGAGGTTTTCCAAGGTGGTTCCTGGCTCTGTGGTAAGCATGTCAGACTGATGTCAGTTTGTAGAAGTCACTGAGTTTTTCATTTCTTTTTCCCTCTGGGCTTCCTCTTTTTCTAATAAAACTACTTTAATCCCATCCACATTCCATCTCAGAATTCCAGATGCTTAAAATGGACAGCTTATATCCAAGTAACTTGAAAAAAAAAAAAAGTTGTTCAAATAAAAGCAAAGAGTTGTTTGCTCTCCTTTCCCATCTGGCTGCATTTGTCACATACATGTACTGGCCCCTGACATGAAGCTCTGATATTGACCTGGAATCTTATTGATCTCCAATTTAATATAGGGATGGTATCTACCAATAACTTAGGCAGTTCCCGAGGCACTCACTTAATCTTTTGTTCATTTACAAAAGGAAAATAATGCCTTTACTAGAGTAACTATTAAAGGTTCCAGTATGCCCTACCCCAAGCTGAATTTTGGAATCTGATGAAATATTTTTAAAGCAAAATTCTGGTTTTGCTATATTAATTTGTGATTGGATTTCCTCCAGTGATTCAAACAAAAAGAAAGTGTGATCCTAAAGTATTTGCTATATATGGTTTCCTCCCTCAATAATTTGGATCAGGATTAACTCCTTCTAAGGACTAGAAGGCACTCTACTTACCTGTCCCATCCCAATAAGTGGGAATAATTGGGGATCACAATTGCTTAACACTGTGTGGTTCCACACAGAAAAATCATGACAGTTTCTCTTCTCATTACCTCTCTCTCATTTTTCTGGTTATGTATGATTGTATAACAAAATGCCTTAAAAGTCACTGGCTTAAAACAATGACAATTATTTATTTTGCTCATTAATTTGCAGTTTGGGCCGAGCTCTGCAGGAAAGGCTTGTACCTGCTCCACACAGTGTCAGCTCGTGGGACTCAGCTGGGTTGTAGGATCCACCTCCAAATGTCTCACTAACATGGTTGACAAGTTGGTGCTGGCTGTTGCCTGGGAGCTCAATTAAGTCTACCTTCTGGGGACCTTTGTTCCTTAGGTCTAAGATACTAGAATTGGAAGCTGCAAGTCTCATTCATTTTGATACAGCATCATTTCTGCCATATTGGCCAAAGATGTCATAAATTCTGCCCAGATTTCAGGGGAAGGGGCATAGAACCCTACCTATCATTGGGAGGAATATCAAAGAATTTGACCATCTTTTTACTACCATACTCTTTGATTGGTACACAGTTGCCCAAGCTAAAAACTTAAGCATCATAACTTTTGGCACTTTCTTCCATTTTACTTAGCCTCCCCTCATGACCCACCCTAGAAATACGTATAATTTATTTAAAATACATATAATTTATTTAGTATAATTTATAATTATGTAACATCATATATATATATATATATATATATATATATATATATATATATATATATGATTTTAGAGCCAATTAGAAGTTGTTTATATACATATAAACAACTTCTAATTGGCTCTAAAATCTTTCCACGTCTCTTGAGTGCCATCACCACTTCTCTGGTACATACATCTCTTACCTTCCTCCCAACTGGTCTCCCTGCCTCCACCCTTGCTCCTATCCAATCCAGTTATGGTAACTTTGTTTTAAATCACAAATCACATCACTCCTCTGATTAAAATTCCTTAAACATACTCCATTGCTCTTAAGGTAAAGATCAAAGTATTTTGCATGGCTCCCAAAGCCCCACATGATCTGGCCCCTGCCTTCTTCTCTAGCAACACCTCTCCATCTCTTGCTAAACCTTTGGCATTTAGGATTCAGTTTTGACAAAATCTTGATGTTCTTCAGGTTCTTTAGCTTCCTCTTACCTCTGAGACTTGTGTAAGCTGGTCCCTTTCTTTGAGATGCTCTTTTGTGCCTACTTTCTTCTCACTGCCCCCATTCTGTCTTTCAGGATAATGCCATCTCATTCTTCAGATTTCAACTTAATTTTCAATTGGTCACTTCCTCCAGAAAGTATTTTATAGCACTTCATTAATTTATTCAGTCACAAAATATTGATTGAGTACCTGCAATATGCTAGGCACTTTTTTAGTCCCTGGGGATACTACAGTGAGCTGAATAAACAAAAGTCCCTTCTGTCATGGAGTTTTTACACTTCTAGTGGAAAAGTAAGGCAATAAACAAGAAAATATATAGTAGTGATAAGTGCTAATCAGAAAAAAATGAAATAGGATGAGCAATATAAATTGTTAGAGTGTGGGGATGTTGAAATTTAGGCACAGTGACCAAGGAAGTTCTTATTGGGAAGATGTTATTTGATCAGGACTTAAATAAAGTAAGGGGGCTACTTATGAGGCTGTCTGGGAGAATATCTCAGACAGAAGAAACAGCAGTGCAAAGTCCCTGAGAAATTATGCATTTCTGTGTTTAAGGAATGTCAAAGTGTCAGAATGGCTGGACTCAACTAGGGGGAAAGCAGAAAAAGAGATGATGAGGTGAGGTCAGAAAGATGATGGTGGTGGTGGTGGGGTGGGTGGGTGAATCACAGAAAGCCTTGTAGGTCACTGTAATGGCTTGGGCTTTTAGTCTAGGTAAAGTGGGAGACATTGGTATGATTTGAGAAGAACAACTGCTCTGATTTATGTTTAAAAGGGATCACTTCTCTACCCCAAATCCTGGATAGGGCCCCCTCCCACATTACCCCGTACTTCCATCACACAATCTTTTACCTGTGCTGCAAATGTTTTATATACCTTCCTAGTATTTAAGTTTTGTGAAGGGATATACTCTGTCCAACTTGTTAAAAGTTTATTCCCACTACCCAATCCAATGCCTAGGAATCACAGGTTCTTAATATGCTTGATTTCAATGAAATAATGAGCAAATGAATGTCATCGTCCATGCTAATCTTTAATTTTTTAATTTCTTACAGCTTCTTCAAATTGGTAGTAGTAAACCCCAGTTTATAAGAGAGGAAATGAAATAAGGGTAGGAAGTGATAAAGATAGAAAAGAAAAGGAAAGAAATGAAATTCCTTAGAGCAAGCATGTCAGCCTTCTTTAAGCAAAGAAATCCATGTTCTCATTTCTACCCTGAGGTCTCCAGTGATTTGTCAGACCTAGAGATGTCCATTTACTTCTCTGAAAAGAAATAGTCACAATGGATGTTTTTTGACTTTTGGTAGGGGAGGGAAGTACTTCAGTTGGGGAACCATTATGAGGATAACAAAGCAAAATAGCATATTATAAAAATTAATTTCCGCCCACCCTGTAAAAAAATAAATAAAAAATTCATTTCCACCTGAATGCATGTGTGCATAGGTATGTGCACATATATGTGTGTACGAAGACTTCATTACCAGCCTGCATGTGTTTATTCGTGTCTACTATATGCCTAGCACTACGGTTGGAGGGGTCCTTGCCCTGAATGGAGAGGTTACACAGTTTCTGAACAGTGTAGTGAGTAATATAGAGGGTAAATAAATATCTGTTCTAGGAAGTCAATAGAACAGAATAAATTGGGTAAGAAGATATGCTGATACCCATCATATAATTAGCATTTCTTGAATACCAGCAGAAACAATTACTCACTGACCAAAATGATAATTTTCTTGTTTTGTATAATGGGTATGATCGGAAAGGGGCACCAATCTTGAGAATCACCATTTGACTAGTCTCATGAAGTCACAAAATATTCAAACTGGAAAAAACAAAACGGAAAAAAATCCTGTAGTTAGCTCTTTAGTTTAAGATGTAAAGAAAATGAGGCCCAAACAGACTGAAGTCTACTAAAAAAAAATCACATATAAGAAGAACAAAGAGGAAAACCAGGCATCTGAGCCTCAGACTAGTCAAATGGCTACGTTTTGTTGCCCAAATCAAAAAGAGAATGACAATCTTCTTCACAGGAGTACCTTGCGGATAGTTAGCGGACGGTCTCTGTACCCACAAGCCCCTGCCTTTATTTGTTGGTTTCTTCTCATTTACTCAGTCCAGACATGCTGTTGTCAGACTTGGAACCTGAGTGCACCATAATGGCTTCCTGTTGTCAGCTGCACTTCCTCATTCAGTGCACTGAGACTGATAAAGGAGGCTGCAGAGTCAGCCTTACCACATGAGCTGAGTCTGCCATGGTTTCCTGTCTTCTTTTCTCCTCCTGCTCCAAGCTGCTGAGGAACAGGAAATGGAGGTGCTGAATGTCTGGGCTTACTGGGCTTATCGGCACTCCATCCAGCTTGCCAGACCATGTGGAGACCTGGCATGCCACTTCAGGTCCAGAAAGGAAAAGAGAGCTCCAGTCAGATGCATATGCCTCTCTAAATCTCTGTTTAGTTCCAGAACTGTCATTTACTTATTGAAATTTTACCATCTTTCCATATGGATTGATCCAGAAAGCAAGAGCCAGTGATGTCCCTCTGCTTTAACTGTATGGCAAGAGGGACATGCAACCAAATTAGATAAAATTAATTTCAGGCACACATCCTGATTCGGAAAAGCATTTGCACAATTGTACCGTGTCAGCACGAGTCACTTATCCTGAACGGTTTTATTGTTGTGACTCTGATTTGAAGTCTCCACGCTTGCTGTGCATGATAAAGCTTGCACCATGTTTTACCCTGAAGTTTTAAAGAATGGTAATTTAAAACATCTATAACAAAACAATCTATGAGTAAATGAAATCTTCCTAAATTAGATGCCCCTTCCAGCAGCACAATGAGTAATTCTTTCCACTATGATAATATTGAAGGGCTCAGGGAGTCTCTTTATTAAATAATAATCCTCTTTCATATAGGATTTTGCATGACTCTTGGGGGGAAAAAGCTATTTACCTACTTAATTTTGAACAAAAAGCACTACTTCTCTGCTTTGATATTATTATTCCTGTATGAGTGCCTGTGTAAACTGTGATGGCTTTAAATCATTTTGTATGCTGGATATTTTTTCCACATACAGCAATATGAATAAAAACAAGTTCTGTGGAACTTTGTGAATTATAACTAAGACTAAATGCACAGACCACCCTCTTCCATGTCACTTTCCTCATAATATTTTATTTATTTGTGTGATAAATGTTTATCCAGTGTCTCTTGTAGGCACTGTGGATGATAACTGAGTGGAAAAACGCAGAAAAAGATCCTTGCCCTCATAAAGCTTATATTTTAGCAGATTAGGGATATACAATTAGAAATTACTATAAATATTTGCATAATGTAGATTATATAGCATGCTTGAAACTAATTAAAGTTTTGAATAGAGTAAACAGTAGAGCAGATTAAGAAGGAAGTAAGTGAACTGCAGTATTAAATAGAAAATAGAGGCTCAGAAGAGTTCTTATTGAGGAAGAGAGATTTCAGCCAAGACTGGAAGGAGGTCAAGTTGTGAACCAAGCAGATAATCTGGGGAAAGATCATTCTGGGCGTAGGGATCAGCTAACCCAGGACCTTAAGGAGGTAACTACGTAGGAGTCGCTTGTGAAATCCCTGGAGATCTTGTGGATAAAGTCAAGGGAGCAAAACTAAGATGAGTTTAATGAAACAAGGTGTCTATTTAAGGTCTGAGTAGGCGGCATGAGCAGATTATATAGGGCTTTGTAGACTATTGTAAAAGATCTGGGTTTAATTACAAATGAATTGGGAAGCCATTGCAATTGTTTGAACAAAAAAGTTGCATGATTCAATTTAAGTTTCTGAACTATTGTCTGACTAATCCTTTTGCTGTTTGGGGAGGATGGCATGGGAAGGATAGAAGCAGGAAGTTATTGCAGTAATCCAGAATAAATAGTGGTTGGCTCAATCAAGATGGCAGGTAGCAGTGAAAGGTTTTGTACATATTTTGAAGACAGAGCCAGCAGAGAGAAGTTGACAATGACTTCAAGTGTTTTAATCTGAGCATCTAAAAGGATACGCTCATATGGAAATGGCCATAAGAAGAACAGATTTTGAAATTTGGATCAGGAATTCAAGTATGGGTATGCCAAGTTTAAGAAGACTATTAAACATCCAACTGTAGGATGTACAGGCAGGCTGTATGAGTCAGGAGATAGGTCTGGGCAGGAGGTGGAATTTGAGAGTTGTTGGCCAGTAGGTGCTATTTAAAGTCTTGAGGATAGATAACACCAAGGGAGCCAAGGGAGTGAGTATAGACAGAAAAGACGATGGAGGCTTGAGCCCTGGGGCATCCCACCATTATGAGGTCAGGGAGAAGTGCAGGAACTAGATAAAGAGGTTAAGAAGAAATGACCAGTGATACAGAAGGAAAACCAAGAGTGCGTGGTGTCCTGGCTGAAGACAGTATTTTGAGGAGAGAGTCCTCAAAAAGTATTTTGATAATGGTGTCAAATTTTGTTGAAAGTTAAAGTAAGCTGAGGACTGAGAATGACCACTGGATTTGGCAACATAGAGTCCATGGGTGGATTGCTGTCAGCAATTTGAGTGATCTGATGGAGATACAATCCTGATTGAACAGAGAAGGATTTTCTCCCTCCCTCCCTCCCTCTCCTTCCTTTCTTCATTCTTTTCATTTTCTCTTTTAAAACAAATTTTCTTCCATAAGCTAGGCTAAAAATTCAAATTCATATATTTGTTGTCAGTACAATTTTAACGAATCCCTTTGGGAATTTTGTTTATAAACTCTTGGAAGATTTTCACTAATTTGATCTGTCCCTAACATTTTAAAACTGGAATGGATTTTAATTGTCCTCAGAGCTCTTTTGTAAACAAAACAGCCAGGGCTACAGATAAGCTTTTTAGAAAATCATTTTATTTTAGGCCATTATGTTATACTTTCATACACTAAGTATGGGGAGGAAGTATTAGTAAGTTGTTTTATTACATCTTGGCAATTTAATACATATCACAATTTCTTCTTAAAGTATACCCAGGGTTTAACTTGTCTGTTGTGTAGTCATAGTTTCCCTAATAAGAGAGTGAAGTTTTTAAAGACAACAACCAGACCTACATCTTTATATCTATAGTACCAGCCATGTCCTGCACATAGTAAGTATGCAATAAATATTTGTTGGTTTAATTTTCTGTGTTCACTTTGCCTGACCCTCCTCTCTTATACACAAGCCTCACTTCGTTATGGAAGAATAGTGATACAAAACCATCAGAAAGCAGTACTTTTACTGCTACGTAGAAGTTCTAGCCTTCAAAGACTTTACAGTCTTGTTAGAGAGAGAATACAGATGTATGTGACAAGTTCAATAATAAGGGAAGAACAGTATAAGGCAAAAATAAAGATTTGCTTGTAATCACCTGAAATCTGTAGATAATACATTTTTAAAAGGTTGAAACTCAAAAGAGTTCTGGGCTAGTAAGGGAAACATATACTCAGGAAGTTATTCTTAAAATAGTCTCCTTTCCTCCCACCTCCCCCAATCAATAATACAACAAATTCATGTTTATATAGCGATCAGTTAATATATCATGGACATTTTTCTTTACCTTTACAATTATGTTAAACATCATATCCAATAGATGCAGAGTATTCTATTGTATGAATGCACTATAATCTATTCAACTATATCTGTGGATCGAATGTTCAGATTGTTGTTTTCTCTTTGATATTATACACCAAAATAAGATGAAGAGCCTTGTAGCCATGCTTTTGTGTATATTTGATAATTCTTTCTTTTATTTTTTTGACCACCTTCACCCATTTATAGTTATTTTTATATTACATTTCTTGATGTGGTATTGTAATGTCAAAGACAGATATACATAGAGCTTTTTAAAAAATTGTGGTAAAACACACATCATAAAATTTACCATCTTAACCATTTTTATGTGTACATCTCAGTAGTGTTAAGTATATTCACATTGTGCAACAGATCTCTAGAACTTTCTCATCTTGCAAAACTGAAACTCTATACCCATTAATCAACTCCCAATTTCTTCCTTCCCTCATCCTCTGGCAACCACAATTCTACTTTCTGTTTCTTTGAGTTGACTGCTTTAGAGACCTCATATGAGTAGAATCATACATTATCTGTCTTTTTGTGACTGGCTTATTTCACTTAGTGTCTTCAAGTTTCATCCATGTTGTAATATGTGACTAGATTTCCTTATTTTTAGGCTTAATGATATTCCATTGTGTGTATAGACCATCTTTTCTTTACCCATTCATCCATCTATGAACACTTGGGTTGCTTCCACCTCTTGGCTATTGTGATTGATGCAGCCATGAACATGGCTGTGGAATACCTCTTCAAGCTCATGCTTTATGTTCTTTTGGGTACAAACCCAGGAGTAGTGAGATTTCTGAATCATATAGTAATTCTATTTTTAATTTTCTGAGGAATTTCCATACTGTTTTACATAGTGATTATACCTTTTTACATTCCTACTTACAATGCACAAAGGTTCCATTTTCTCCACATCATTGCCAATACATTATTTTCAGTTTATATACATATATATGTATACATATCAAACGTATATATGTATACATATACATATATCTGTACATCTATCTATCTATCTATCTATCTATCTATCTATCTATCTATCTATCTATCTAGATAGATAGATAGATAGATAGATAGATAGATAGATAGATGTATATAGTGGCCATTCTAATGGATATGACTTTCTTAGAGATTTTTAAAGCTCTCGTTTTTTTTCAGAATATTTGCGTATGAAATTAACACATCTTACAGACCTTTAATACTATATATTTTGTTTTGTCTTTGCTTATTTCACAAAGATAAGTTATGGTTATAAATTATAGGTGAAAGTAACTTTAAATTATATTTATTTTATTTTTAATAAGATTTAATTGAATATCGGCCAGTTATATTTTTTCTGTTATGAATTATAAGTTTATAAGCTATCAACATTTTTCTATTGGGTTTCCTATGCCCTATGTATAAGATTTATAAGAGTGATTAATGTATACATTATATGACACTTTTATCTCATTGTCTTAGTCATCTCTGGCTGCTGTAACAAAATACCTTAGACTGAGTGGCTTAAACACCAGGCATTTATTTCTTACAATTCTGGAAGCTGGGAATCGCGAGATCAAGATGTTGACAGGTTTGGTTTCTCATAAGGCCCCTTTTCCTGGGTTGAAGACAGTACCTTCTTGCTGCGTCCTTACATGGCAGATGGAAGGAAAAGAGACCTCTGGTCTCTTACTCTTCTTATGAGGACACTAATCCAATCAAGAGGACCAGACCTTCTCATCTAAACCTAATTACCTCCCAAAGGATCCACCTTCAAATACTATCACTTTGGGGGTCAGAGCTTCAACATATGGGAAGGCACAAACATAGCACTCCTATTTCTTACAAATATTCTCAGATTATCCTTTGCATTTTAATTTTGCTTATTGTGATTTTTGCTTCTATACTACTGATAGAGTCAAATCTAAGATTATTTTCGTTCATGTTTACATCTCCTTTTATCTGAAGAAACTCTATTGTCATGTAATAGTTAAGTACTCATTTTTTTTTCTCTGAGTGCTAATTTTTTTCTGTTAGTTTCAGGTATAGTGTTAATATTTTTATCAATCTAGTGCATCTGGGATTTATTAGTGATATTGGATTTAATAATATTTTCCCAGGTAGATTTTTTTATTTAAAAATATGATAATATAGCAAATAGCAAATATTATAGAAAAAAGATGAACTCCTTAACAAGGTTTAATCCTATTAACATTTTGCCATATTAATTTCAGATCTCGTGTGTATGTAATATTACTGATTTAAGTTTGTATCTTTGCACCCATCCAGAAACCTATTCCCCTTCTTCCACATAGGGGCCTGAAATAAAAAATTGGCATGTAATCTCTTATCTGTATTTTTATGTTTTTATTACATATAACGAGGTCCGACAAACGAGTTCATGAACTCATCCTAGAAAAAGTGCTAAATACCTCCTTGTTGAATATCACTAGGGTCATCTTTGAAGCACTCCCGTTGGGAAGCTCTGCACCAATACCAGCACCTAGTCCACCCTTCAAAGCATTTTTGGAACTCTTTTTCTGGAATGGCCATCTGAGCTGTCATCATATTACCCTTGATATCCTGAACGTCATCATAATGTCTTCCTTTCAATATTTCCTTTATTTTAAGGTAAAGAAAGAGGTCATTGGGGGCCAGATCAGGTGAGTAGGGAGGGTGTTCCAATACAGTTATTTGTTTACTGGCTAAAACCTCCCCCACAGACAGTGCTGTGAATTGTTGGCAAAAAGTTCATCGTCTAACTTTTTCGCACAGCCTTTTCAGCACTTCCAAGTAGTAAACTTGGTGAACTATTCATCCAGTTGGTACAAATTCATAATGAATAATCCCTCTGATATCAAGAAAGGTTAGCATCATCGTTGCAACAAGTTCACAAACTTAATTATCGGACCTCATGTGTTGTACTAGATAATATCGTATTTTTGGAATGTTTAAGTTCACATAAAGAGTATTCTGTTATATCTCTCTGTAACCTGTTTATCCCCCACAATTTTTTTATTTGGGGGGATAATGTATTCATGCTGACATGTATAAATCTGCATTGTGCTTTTTAATTGCTAAATAGTCTTATAATGTATGAATATATAGTAATATGCTTATCCATTCTCTGATTGCTTGTCATTGTAAGTTGTTCCAAGTTTTTTCTTTCAATTGCAAAGAATTGTGTTATGAACAACCTCATACATGTCTACTTGTGCACATGTGTGAGAGTTTCTCTAGACTTTCACACCTAAATGTAGAATTCCTGAATTGTATACACTGCACATTTTCATTTTACCTTGAAACTCTCAAATGGCTTTCCAAACTAGCTTTAAGAAAATTAACTGGTATCTCTAGGCCTCAGGAACTTCATCTAGGTAATATGGGAAACAATGACTACTTTCCCAGGTTATCATGGGGGTTAAATGTGCCAATATTTGTAGTGTCTATAAAAGTGCGTGGTAAAGAATAAGTACCAAATAAAGGATGGTTGTATTATCTAGGACCTCTTCTGCTATAACATTTGATACTACATAATTGCTTTTGAGCAAGAAACTGATAGTCTCAAAGGGATATTTAAGGATGTAATGGGAATTTATTGTTTTATTAGTGTATGAGCAACATTTAACCTCTTTCCACTTGAGGAGAATTCCCCACGGAATGTAGCTTTGTTGGGACACATATCCTTGTTTAAGCACTATGGATGAGGTGACTCACATGTAAACCAGGGAGATGACAGAGAAAATGCAAGATAATAAATGGATGTAAAACATTTAAAAATATGCTGCTAAGCTACTGGTAACTGATTGATTGCAATCAAATAAGGCAGTCTAGAGGATTGCAAGAGTTTAGATAAAATTAACAAGTTTAAGAAACTTGAAGTATAAAGATTCTATAAATAGAAAATAGGATGGTGGAGTTTCTGAAGGTGGATGCGGAAAAGAGGAGTCAGGTTTTAGATATGGAGATTTGAAAGAATACCCAGCCGCAGCTCAGGAAAATGGGAGTTAAAACTAGATGAGAAAATATTCTGTGTGGGAACAATTTAAAGCTAAAGGCTGAGAAAAGAGGAAAGCCCTAAGTGTTTTGTGTTGGAAAATGCTGATAGTGGGGGGTAGGAAGAAATAGGAAGAAATAACGAGAAAAGGAGTCTATGTGGTTGCTTAGGTTTTTCCTTAATCTACATCCCTACAATTAGGTTTGGCAAGTTATAAGGCATGAATCACGGTTTTGCTGTGTAGTTCTAGACTGGGGGCTAAAGATTCTGGTAGTGTGTGAGCATCTGTGGAAGGGGTGGTCTAGAGTGCAAAATTTCCATTCAAGTGCCATGCAGTAAAAGTAAATATCCATATAGCAATGGTAAAGAAAATGGGAATATAGGGGCAGATTGCTTTTGTGGACTAGGGACAAGGGGAATCATGGAGCTGAACAAAAATATACATCAGCTTTACCAGAATCTTCAATGTTTTATCTTTTTTTTTTTTTTTTTTAAAGAGAAACCTGAACAATATAGACAAATGTTGCCATCTGTCAAATATGGCTAGTGATCACCTTATTACTTTGGGTTACATTCCTTTGTTTGAAATACTTTATAATTTTTTTTTTTAAACAAGGTTCAGAAAAATTAGGGTAAAAACCTTAAAAGATAAAAGAAGAGAGTTTTAAAATATTTTGAAATATTAAGTGAATTCCAAATAAATTTAAGCTTGGATATCACTATTTACCTTATATCTGTCTCTTTAGCAAAAGTAATTGAAAATGAGTTAAGTCAAGTAGACCAATAACATTTGGAAAGAAGAGGAATATGTTTGCTACTAATCTTTTAAAAAGGGGCATTTGTTTTGAATTGAGTTAGTCATATCATTACCTTTTTCCTTTCTTCCAAAACTTCTAAATACAATTCTGAAAGGTTAGTAGATTTCTCCCCGTTTATTTGTTTGCCTCAGTTCATGAACTCAGACCTTTTCACTTCAATATTTTGCTTCCAAGCAACTTATTCTGATACTCTTATAGCCTAGGGACCAGACCCTCAGAATGTTTTCCTTATATGCATTCAGCTGATGAGTTTCCACAAAAAAGCGACATTAAACATTGATCCGATTGTGTGAAGTGATTCTACCAGTTATTTAGCATTTGGTGCTTCCTGTAAATTGATGCAAACTTCATTAAAGAAAATGACAGATGGCATATGGCTGCAGGCAAAATGCCAGTCCACGTGATGAATCCTACTGTGTTCTAGTCCAGGATAAAGTTTTTAATCGCCTTGAAAAAAATCTGTCGCATTGAAAAAAACCTGTCGCATTGATTTGTTTACAGTTACCAGATAATTATAATTGTGTAGCTAGTTCCTTTTTCGGTAAAAATAAAAATAAATGAATAAATAAATAATAAACTGTGGAAACAGGCATTTGGCTCGAGTTTGTACTGCAAGATGAGTTTTTATGACCCTTGAGGTTTTATGACCCTTCGCTGCAGTGATGAGGTCTCCACCTGCACGAGGTTACAATAGACTGACCACAGAGCCCCGCTTCATGTGTGTTCCTGAGTCGTTTGGTATATTACTTTGAGAATTGGAAGACCTGGGGGTGTGGAAACTGATTATGAGGTTTTTCTTTGCTTGACAAGATGAGCGAGTCTATATGAGGCAGATGCATTTCTATGGACTGACTGCAGACAGGTTTCAATCACAGTCAGATTGTGCTGCATTCCTTTTGAAGGTGGATGTCTAAGAAAATTGAATTTTAAGGGGATAATTACAGTCCTATCAAATTCTGAGGTTCACTTCATTATACATTTTTTTAAGAAGTTAAATCTCCCTTAATTGGTTTTTAAAATAATGTGCTTTTCTGGTCAATTTTACCTGCAGAACATGATCCTCCAAATATTTCTTTTTTTAATGTCCCCAAATGGAGGTTCAGACATATAAGGAGAGTAAAAAAAGATTTTTGCTTACAGAAAGTAAAACTAGATCCTAGTTTCAGCACCTGGAATTTACGTAGTTAATTTTAGTGATTCATATCAGGCTTCTTTCCAAGCAACAGAAATTGCCTCTGGCTGATTAAATGGAAGAATGTGGAAGGCTAATCACTGATTGGGCAAAAATGCAGGAGAACCAAGCCAAAATTTGGGTTCTCTAACAAGGTAGTAAGACCCTTGGCGTACAGCTCCTCACAGTGGTAGTCAGGTTAGGACACTCTGCTGCTGGCTCCACCTCCACTGGACACTTGCTTCTGGCTGTGGGGGACTTTCTGCTCTGCCAAAGATCATTTCTCAACTGTCCTCAACTCTTTCCACCATCCTCCGACACGGCAAAGTTTAAGCAGAAATCGTTGATTGGCTGAGTTGAGGCCACGTGGCAATTCTCTGGTTGCCTGGTCCATTGGCTCTTTCCCGCCAGAGCCCACACGGGAGAGGTCACTCCCAGGTAGGCAGGGAGTGCTATTGCTGGACGTCCACAGAACAACAGAGGTGCATGACAAGGAAAATTCTCTGTTAAATCATGACGTTTTTCTAGTTTATTTTTCTCTTTGTTTTGATGATCATAAACACATGAAGTAAATAAGGCTATTATTAATATCCCTAACCTCAACTGGGTGTCGATGTCACCTTTCTCCCAGGATTTTCCTACTATAGCAAAGGCACAATTATTATTGTTCCTGAACTGTCTGCCAGCCTCTTTTTTTGTGTACACACTTCTGATATTTTCAAGTTTAGAAAAAGGCAAACAGTTGCCTTTTTTCTCAACCTGTACTCTACAATCAGTATCATTTCTTTCTGCTTATTTTTCCCGGAGTTTCACAATGAGTAAATATTTACTGAGTATTTCTGTATCAGGTTGCCAGGGCTACCACAACAAAGCACCACGAACTAAGTGGCTGAACAACAAAAAATTGTTTCACACTTCTGAAGGCTAGAAGTCTGATTAAGGTTCCTCCTGAGGACTATGACGAAGAATCTGTTCCATGCTTCTCTCCTGGCTTCTCGTGGGTGGCTAGCAGTAATGGGCATTCCTTGACTTGTGGAAGCATCATCCCTATCATTGCTGTCATCTTCATGTGGTGTTGTTCTTCCTCTGTGCACATCTGTGTCCAAACCTCTCATTTGTAAGGACACCAATCAGATTGGATTAAAGACCACCCTAATGACTTCTTTTAACTTGATTACCTCTGCAAAGATTATATCTCAAATTGGGTTACATTCTGAAGTACTGGGGATTAGGATTCTAACATTTTTTGAAGGGAGACATAATTCAACCTATAATAACTTCTTAAATAGCTACCCCTGCATATGAGTTACTTGAAATATCGAGTCCTTTCCTGAGTTAAAGAATCATTAAAACCAAGGAATATATAACTGTGCAGACTTGGTTGGCCATTGACGATTATACATGCATCTAAATTTCAGGGCTAAAACTGACAAAATGCTTTTGGAATCTAACTGTTTCTTGAGGAAACTCAAGGAATTACTGGATGCCCTTTATCAGGTGGAAGAAATTCCTTTCTATTCCTAGCTCATTGTATTTTTATCATGAAAGTGTGCTGGACTTTGTCAAATAGTTTTGCTGCATCTATTGAGATGATCGTGTGGTTTTTGTCTTGTATTACTCCAGTATATTACATTGATTGATTTTCATATGTTAAGCCAACCTTGAATTCCTGGGATAAATCTCACTTGGTCACGATTATAACTCTTATTATAAGCTGCTGGATTTCATTTGCTAGTAAATTGCTGAGAATTTTTGTATCTATATTCATATGGGGTATTGGTCTGTAGTTTTCTTTTTTGTGTGTGATATTTTTATCTACTTTTGCTCTCAGGATAATACTTTATAGACTGAGCTGGGAAGTGTTTCCTCTTTTGTATTTTGAAGAGTTGGTGGTAATTCTTCTTCAAATGTGTAGTAGAATTCACCAGTGAAGCTACCTAGGCCTGGGTTTTTATTTGTGGGGAGTGTTTTGAATACTAATTCTATCGTTTTACTTGTTGCAGGTCTATTCGGATTTTCAGTTTCTTCTGGAGTCAACTCAGTAGTGTGTAGTTCTCTAAGATTTTCCTTCTTCTTTTGTAATTTCATCTAGGTTATCTAATTTGTTGGTGTACTATTGCTCATAGTATTCCCCTAAAATCCCTTTTATTTCTGCAAAGTCAGTAGGAATGACCCCTTTTTAATTCCTAATTTTAGTAATTTGACTCCTTTTTTTCTTTATCAGTTTAGTAAATGTTTATCAATTTTTTTCAACCTTTTCAGATAACATACTTTTGGATTTATTGATTTTTCCCCTTTTTAAATTCATTTCCTGCTTCATTTCATTCTGCTTCAATCATTATTATTTATTTTGCTTTGCTTTGGGTTTAATTTGCCCTTCTTTTCCCAGTTTATTTCAGAGCTTCTTTATGGATGTGCTCTAAAGTACTAGAAAATTTAGGCAAATTCTGATATCTTTCAGTATTGCATTAATTATCAGTGAAATACTATCATAGTAACACTCAGACAGATTTAACGGAGGCTTTTTATTTAAATAAGTAATTTAGATCTCGTACAAGAAAACATTTTACTACATATATGGATGTAGCCAAAATGATGTCTTTAAAAACAGGAGCAGTTTAATTCCAAATGCGTTTATTATATTCTCTCAAATTTCCTTCCAAGGGCTCTGATGGAAGATAGTATTATTTGATATAAAAATGTTTTAATTTTTGTTTATATTAGATATATACAATGCTACTATACTTTTAAAAAGTACTAAAGATGCTATTCAGCATTAAATAAAGTTTTTGAGCTCTTTTTAAAAGAAATAGTTCCAAATTGAAAGTTGTAAATGGAGTTCCTGCAATCCTTTAATGCAAAGCAGTTGTTTTCATTTTCCAAAAAAACTGGAATATTCATAACATTCTTGGTCTTTCCCTTAAATATTATAATGCTTTTCAAATAAACATAGAATTAAAAACAAATGTACCAAATACTCTTTTAAAAGCAGACAGTATTCTAAGTAATTGAAGTTAATACAACAACAGCAAACATTTATTTTGAAACCCTTGACAAGCCTTAGCATATATTCTTTTAGGTTATGAGCTATTATTTGTAATTTCATGAAAATTTCTCTTTCAAATACTTTATAGTTCAAGTATTGGAAATTATCTAAATGCATGACTTTGTTTCACAAGAACATATACATTACAATGTGCGGTATATTTAAAACAGTCTTTGTATTTTTAAAACAATTATTAAAACCACTCAAAGAAAATAAATATTGTTATTTTAGAAGACAAAATAAATACATCAAAACCAAAACCAGGATGTACATCTAATGGCCTGGGACAGTTTCTCTTGCCTCACTTGCCTTGAAACATGGGAATAGATATCTTGAAAGCTTAAGGTTCTTTTGGATTATAGGGTTGTATATCAGTTTGGTTGCCTTTTGCTTCATTTAACTATTGCAGAAGGTCCTTTCAGAAACATAGCAGAAAATTGGAAATGCAATTTTTAAGTATATGTCAAAACAATTACACAAAGTCGGTGCAAAAAATATGCACACTGAAACTCATTCTAAACAACCAATAGTAGATATGTTCATGAAAAGATGATCTGAAGACCAACTGCAATAAGTAGAACAACTAACATTTTACATGTGTTAAGAGCTTCTAATTTAATGGAAATATTGAGGGGCCTTTTGTAAAGAGAATTATGCTTCTTTATTGTAGAACATTAACCTTTAATTTAATCATTTTAGGAATATTTTTTAAATCAAATTTTCATAAAGCAGCCATGACTGTACTTATTTGTTTGTTTTATGTTTTGGAATTTGTGACTAGTAGTTAAGTTTTTTTAAGTAGAGAGAAGCCCCATTTTACCCTTCATTTTCTAAGTAATGTCTGTCAGCCAAACTTGACATGTGGGCAGCAGATCATAGGTGAGTCACTTTGTTCCTTGCCTTGCTGGTGCAAAAGTGAAAATAGTTCATACTGAAGCAAGAGTTGGCATCAGAGAAACTATGTTCTATGCTCTTTTTAAATGGTCTTCCTATGACATTCCTTTAGAAAAACAAACATTTTCCCTCCCCATCCCACAAGGGCGAAAAAATGACCTTTTCCTGAGAGCTCAAAGACAAATTAGTTCTGTAAGTCAATGTGAGTGGGAATGAGAGTAAGTTTGTGGTCAGGGTGGCCAAAGACCCACTGTCTGCAAAGAAAGGCAGGGTGGCTAGAACATGCTGAGAAAGATTGAAAAACTATAGGCTTTGTAGCTATGGATCCCCAGTAGTGACTTTAAGGGAAGTACATGCTCTAAAACCTATCTAAAAACAAAGTTGAACCTTGAGAGCAAAAGCTGGGAGGGACTCAAAGAATTCCATGATCTCAACCTGAGGAATACAGAACACAGTACATAAATGGAAGTTCAAAGTCTGAAGAGGAAGAAAACAAAAAACAAACAAACAAACAAAAAAACATGAAAGGTAAATTCAGAGGGTGCCATGTAGAAAAATAACAGATGCAATAAAACAAGGAAAGGTCAGAGTCACTTTTTTTGCTCTTTTGTCAGCAAAACCCATACAGTACAAGAAGTGAACTGTAAGTAATGGAGGGGATATCTGAAGGTTTCCTACTAGATTTATTTGAAGAACACGGAAGCTGAGGACAGATGAACATGATCAAAAACTAGGAACAAGGCTGACATGATGTAATTAACCCTGTTGGATCACAGAATTCTTATCAACTCCTAGTAAAGATAGACTGGCAATAACATTTATGCTTGAAATTAATTTAAATGTACAATTGAATATGTTTATATTTAATCAGTAGTGTACTTTGGTTATTGTTTTTAAAATTCAATCATTAAAACCTTATTCAGAAAAATTAGAAGTAAAAATTGTTGAATCTGGGGGCACTCCATCTGTTAAGAGGTTGCTGTATGTATTAGGATAATGTTAGATGCAGTAACAAATAACCCCAAATTTCAGAAGCTTAATACAACAGAGGTTTATAAGGTGCTCATATCACAGTCCAATGTGGGTTGGTGTTCCTATTTAACAGGAGTTGGGGGGAAGATCTGTTACACATAGTTATTTAGGAACCAAGGTTGATGGAAGCTTTCCTACTACCAGTGTGTGGCTTCCATGCTTTCTCTGGATATTTATGTTTATCTGGCTGAAGGGTTGAAAGCATGAAGGAACAAACAGGAAAGCTTTATGATTTTCTCTCATATTTTCTTGGCCAGAATATACCATTAAACACTTGGCCACAGGGCTACCCTAAACTGCAAGGGAAACTGGGAAGTGTCCAGTTCAGTACCCAGAAAGAAGGGAGATAGAGATTTTGATAAATAACAAGAAGTTTCTGCCTGGTACAGGCAGTCACTGGACTCATGTGAGAGGCTGTGATTCCATGTCTACCTCTACCAAAGACCCTTGAAATATTAGGTTTGGAGTAGGCTCCTAAATAGGTTACAAAGTTGGCTCTTGAATGAATCAGTGTGCATTTTGTAGACCTGGCAATAATTGAATGTTGTTGGATAGGATCAAATCTCGCTAAAGCATAGATTGATTTTTTTCCTACAATTTACTTGTGGTCTAGTAGCTGTGATTTATGTGACTCATTCATATAAAAATAGGAGACATCTGTGTATTTGATCATATAATTGGTATTATTCACTGATTTTATTCTTATAAAATAATTTTTATGAGAGAACTAAAAATGAGACATCCGTTTGATAAATGACTGTGCCTAATTAAAACATTATATCTAGAATATAATTAGAATATATATGTGTATGTATATGTATACATAAATATACATATAGATGTATATACACACACACTTACACATGTGCATAAATATGTGTATGTGTCTGTTTGCCAGTGTATATAACTAAAGAAAGTTCTGTGGAGTTGCAATTTACAACAGTAGAGCTAAACTTATAATTTGTTTGCTGTGTCATGGACTTTGAAATCATCTGGTTTCAAATTTTAGTAATGCCATTTAATATCTAAATGACCCTTAAGCAAATTATTCAACCTCTTCAAGCCTCAGTTACTTTGTACGTACAGTAGGAGTAATATTAGCTATTAATCAAACTGGATGATTGTAAATAATAAAATGAGATTATACTCGTATATGATCTGGCATGTAGTCAGCGTTTAATGGTATACTTGTGTTTAATGGTGTACAGTGTTTAATGGTGTGTATATATATATATATACACACCATTAAACACTGTATATATATATATAAAACATATGTATTACTATATGTTATATAATAATATATATAATCTATAAATACAAAATATATAAAAATATATAACATGTATAATATATGTAATAAATATATATATATAATATATACATATGTAGTATCTATGACATATATATGTAATTGATATTATATATACATATGTAATATATATAAAATATATATGTATAATAATATATATGCATATATATAAAGAAGCTTGATGTACTCTTGAGAGCTCCTATTACACAGAAAAAAAAATAAATACAGATAACTAAAAGATAGATAGGAAATGTGCCAGCTGCTGAGATTTAATAGTTTCATATATTTATTCATTCCTTGAGTAAACACTGTTAGACTTTCAGTATGTACAAGATCTGAGCTATGGTGGACACAAAATATTAAGACAGCTTGATCTTTGTTAAAGTGTTTACTACCTGATTATGGGAACTAAGAGTCATAATACAAGGTGATATGTACATACGAGAAATACCACAAAATGATATATGGTTTTAAAATAAGGAAAATTATTTCTTGGAAGGGAGGAAATTCAAGAAAATGTTTTGGACATTTAAAACTCCCTGGCTCTTAAATTGCTTTTAAAATTAGAATTTCAAGAAGTGGATAGAAGGAAGAGGCATTCCATTCAGAAAGAAGAACTAACATTCCATTCAGAAAGAAGAGGAGAGGCAGGAAAAAGCACAGGATATGTCCTGGCAAAATTAAGGAATAAATGATGATGAGTACCGTGAGATAAAATTGAAAAGTGAAAAAATTGAAGCCATTCTAGCATTGGATTTTATTCTGTTAAGGAAAGAGTGATACGATTAAGATGAGAAAGGACAAGAATTCCAAGAAGCAGAATGACATCTATGACCTTGAATATTTTACTTGACCTTTCCATCATCCATTTTTTCCCATAGACAGCAAATGAATGGGACCAAGATTTCATCCTGCCCTAACACTCTCAAAGCCTTCTCTGAATATTACATTCTCTAGAGTCACTATTGTTCTACATCTGTTGGAACATCCGTATTTCCTCTCTCTCTCTCTCTCTCTCTCTCTCTCTCTCTCTCTCTCTCTCTCTCTCTCTCTCTCTCCTTTGTGTCTCACTGCCTCTTTGATCAGGTTTTTATTCAAAATTAGCTGTCCAAAGTGATTTGACCTATACGGAATCAGCAAATTTAAGTTTATGCCACAAGCTTCTTTTTTTTTCCTGTGGTGGGTTTCTCAGTTGCTGGTTTCTTGGTAGCTGCAGACTTTTTTCCCACCAAAGGCTTCTTCTGCTTTGTAGCACCAACAGCCTTCTTTCCTTTCTTCCCTACCACTGGCTTCTTGCCTGGAACACCTTTCTCATCTGATTCGTTTTCTGGAGCTGCTGCTGCTTTATCCACCCGGAGCTGGAGGTTCTTGGCCTGGTGAAGAATAATGTTCCCAGTGCATAGTCTTTGCATGTGCATTTAGCTTCAGCATGATTCTTAGGTTTTTCAGCGGATTCTTCTTCAGGACTGTGCGATGAATCTTCTTCCGTGGTGCTCAGAGGGCTCTTTGAATCTCAGGGCTTTTCAAGATTCTGCTAAGGTCTGTATTGAGCATCTTGTGAGTGGGAAGGTTGTAGTTACTCTTGAGGGAGGGAGCTTTACACCATGTGCCACACAGATCATCTACCTTGTGGAAAGCACTTTCAGTCCAAATGCAGAAATGGCCCACGTGCCCACTAAGAACAAGTTTCAAAATGTTCTGTTTGTTTACACTAAGCAGAGAATTCCAGAGATGTTCTGAAAGGCTTTGCCATTGTCCTCATTATAGATGATGCAAACTTCCCTGCGCTAGATACAACGAAGGTTTCTCACTTTGCCTTTGCCAGCTCTCACCCACTGAGACGTATCAACATTTTTTATATCATTCCAGGCTTTAAGTTTCTTGAGGAGCAAAACAGCCTCTTTGTTCTTCTTGTATGTAGCCTTCAGCTTTATCTTCAGCCACCAAAGGAGGTTGAGGAACGTCCTCAATATGATGATCTTTAGACATAACCAGCGCTGGTAAGGCCGAGGCGGCCAGGGCAGAGCAGATGGCATGTCACTTCTGTGTTGTGTTCACTCTGAGGTGCCAAGAGCGCCAGGTTTTTGTTGGTGCAAACATGCAGCCCCCACGACACATATTGCCAAAAGCACTCTGGCCAGAATGATGAATCCTACCGCCTGAACTCTGGGAATTCGAGCCATGGCTCTGCCAGGACCCCACAACTCAGCACTGGTTCAATGATCTGCTAATTCACTGATAGCACAGGGCTATCCATTGTTTTTGAGCAACCTGGTGTGAACAAAGTTCACAAAATCTGGTTGAATGGGAGCCTTGAACACAGCAGACAAAGTGACATTTTTGCCAGATGATTCCCCCTTTTCAGAGTACACTGATGTCAGTGGACGAGCACACGCCATGGTGGGGACAGGAGACGGCCACCCTCCTTTCAACCGGGTGGCTCCCATAGGAAAAGCCATCCCTATTCCCTTTGTTGGACCCACCCTACTGTTATTTACCTGGGCTCCACCCAATATATTGTCATAGCCTTCAGATTCTGAGTTTTGCTTCTCTGCTGGTCTCCCTTTCATCCCTTGTGATGGGGACATGAGCTATATCTCATTCATTCACAGAGGCATCCTGCCTACCTAGATCCTCAGCTATTGACTCACTCTATCCATAATGCCTTGATTCTTCCTTGAGCCTCTCCTAATCCTCACCTCACTTCCCATTTCTCCTTTGTTGCACTTTCCCCACCCATATTGTTTCTCTTCTAATTTTCTGTTGTGTTTTTCATTTCACCTGGTACTTCCATTTTTCTAAAAGAATGGAAGTGAAAATATCATCCAAGAGAAACAAGTAAGCAAGGATAACTGGTGAAAAGTGATGCCTTTATAAAAATAAAATATTATTTCTCACTGTATACAAACTAAAATTACCGTGTTTCCCCCAAAATAAGACCTAGCAGTACAATCAGCTCTATTGCTTCTTTTGGAGCAAAAATTAATATAAGACCTGGTCTTTTACTATAATATAAGACCGGGTATAATATAATGTAATGTAATGTAATAAAATACAATATAATATAATATGACTGAATCTTATATTAATTTTTGCTCCAAAAGATGCATTAGAACCGATTGTCCAGCTAGGTCTTATTTTTGGGCAAACACGGTAGGAAGGAAATCCCCCTTCTTACTTGTGAGAGTTATAAAGATAGCTATGTCTTCATTTTGTTCCAGTCAGCAATAGCAATGACTGCACTATGATGTAACGTGTGCTAATAGCTTGGTTCTCTTTTGGTGAACAGGGTTTAGCAGAAATATCAGCCAGTCCACTAAGAAAATTAATTTTCTGTTTTGTTGAGAGTAAATAAATATATAATATGCCAATATAGTATTCAATAATGCACTTTCAAAACTAACATGTGGACTTAGATTACTTAAAAGTTATTTTCTATTATTGTCTTCAAGTATATTTCTTATTTCTTTCGTAAGTATTCTCAGGACTTAAAACAAAACTGTTGTTTCAATCCAAGGTATTCTGTAAAGATTTCAGCCCCTCTCTCTAATCACAGACTGCAGTGTTTTAATTCAATGAACATTTTTGGGGGTGTTGTGGAGATGAAATAGATTAAGGTCCAGACTCTGTTATTGAAAAGTCCATGGAAAAGTAGGCTGACACATAAACACATAATTGCATACAATGTGGCAAGTACTAGAATAGAGCACATGGTTTAGGAAGGCGTGATCAGTCTACCTAGTTATTGGGGGGGGGGGCGGGTTTCATTGAGAAGGTGATACACAAACTAGGTCTTGAAAGATATAGTTTGCTGGATCAAAAATGAAGAAAGAATAACCAAGGCACAACGAAAAGAAAATGTAAAGACAAAGAAGGAAAATAGGAGATAGCACATAATTAAGTATGGTTTGAGAATGGGTCTGAGGCGCTGTGTGGTGTGAGAAGAAATAGGAGAGATTGATAGGGACTAGACTATGAAGGACTTTGTATACCCCCAGAAAAGTTTGGAACTTATTTTTTTATTTCCAGTGTGTATTTTTGTTTGTCTGTTTTTGTTTTTTTCATTATTTTGGGATCACTGTCCCATTTAGCAGTCTGCTGAGCGCTCAAGGCCTTCTCACATAGTCACTTTTGCATATAAGCACATCCATGAACTTGGAAGCCAATTTACAAACCACTGCTAAAAGTCAGTAGAAAGCACTGAAAGTTTTTGATCAACATGATCAAAAGTATATTTTTAGAGCGTGAACACTTGTTGGAATATGGAGACTGTATTGGAAGGGATGAGACTTATGTTAAGGAACATAGGGATTTATTACATTATTTCAACCAAGAGATGAGGGTCTACAGTAAGGTGACAGCAAATCTTTGCTTTTAATTTGGCTCCTGCTTTCTATGTGTCAGTCTACCTATCAAGGAGACAACACTACAAGAGTCAATCAAATGGGTGAATGGTACTGATTTCAGATAAAAGGGCAGCTTCATGAGGAAGGATGAGGAATTCAGTGGCCTGATGAATTTGAAGTGCCTATAGGTTATGACACTGCAAATATAAGTCTACAGGTCAAAAGAGAAATCAGAATTGAAGATTTTATTTTTTTTGAATATTCTGGATGATTACATATTGGCGGTAGATTTAATACTGTGAGGGGATGAGACCTCATCAGCTAAAAAGCATAAATTAAGGAGAGCTGGGGGGTGTCAGGCTGGAGGCTTGGTAGCGCTTATTCCCTGTCTCAGTGATTTCAGCCTTAACTTTCTTGTTAACTACTGTTCCCTGTTGGAACCAGGCTGGGGAATGCTCAAGCCGCTGGGAGAAGAGGGGTTCTTTCTAACAGTGAGAGCCTGTCCAAGGCTTTTAATCTGGGTAAGTTAAAGGATGGAGAAGATAGTAAATGTTAAGGAACCATTTGACTGATGATGTTAGGTCACAACCTTGATATTCATAAAGCTAATAGGGTTATCTTTTGTTTCAAGCTGCCTGAGGTTGGGTAAGTTATTGCCTGAATTAGAAGTCTGATTCTGATACCAGGTGACACTTGTTACTTACCTTTCTGAGCCTGTTTCTCCATCTGTAAAATGGAAGTAGACACTCCTCTTTAAAAGAGACTAACAAATTTTAAAGAGATAACCTCTATAAAACACTTGCCGTAGTTGCTGTTTATGTTGTTGTGATGTGCCATTGAATTGTCTCTGACACCTGGCGACCCTATGAATGAGTGATGTCCTGTTTATAGGAGCTGTTTTATAAATAGTTTGGCTTGGAAACTCCTTTATCTACCTCTTTCCTTAATTTTTCTAAGAAACCTTCAATGGCTGATTTTCAAATCTGCCATTGCTTTTACTTATCTGAAAAGACAGGAATTTGAAAACATTTGTTTTAGCACTTCTTTTGTGTTTAGATAATTTTTTTTCTTCCTCAATAACTTGTGGCTATGGGAACATAAGATTGTATTGTGGCCACTTTAGAAAGTTTGATCTCTTTGGGAATTGAAAAGTAATTACATTTTCTTAGACTAACTGCCTTCTCCAAGTGTCTAGTACAGTAACAGATCAAATATAGATTCTTGGACATGTATTATTTTCTTGAGAACCTCTGGAATTCTAGCCAGATTATGCTAATGAGAGTCACCTAACCTCAGCAAAGTCCCACTGATCTTCTCTCTGTACCTCCAGATTTTAAATGAAACTCTTTGCTTGAGTTAGAATGAGCAAACTCGGAGGTCATTAAATCTAACTTCATGTTATGGGCCACAAACTATTCATTTTACTCATAAGTTTGGTGTACTGAAGCACTGATGATCACATTTTCCCCTCTATTCTTATATTATAGTTGAAAGACTCTCAACCATGTACTTCCCACTATATATTAATATAGGGCCCAGATTGTAGGGAGACTTGGAAACTGGAATTGGAAAGGGAGATTGGGGAGCAGAATTACAGTGTGTGATATGGTACTTCAGCTCCTCAAGGGAGCTGTAATTAATGTGTCCAAGGAAAACACTGCAAGGAAACTAATTTAAAGAACATACTGGAACAATTTTCCCCTGGCTTTCCAAAATAAATAAAGAAAAAAAGAAATCACCATCAAGCTTTGAGGAAGCATGAAGAATTACAGCAGAAAGGAACTTTGTTGAGCGACCAAGCAGGGTCCGATAATAATAGCTGGTTAGAATGTAAAGCCTCTTTTAAATGTAGGCTTCCTCTGCTATTTATCAGAGCTCCCTGGACCCTGATCCATTCAGTATGCATTTCACACGCATGTCACTCTAACTATGAATCACAGTTTGGTTACAGCCCACTGACTGCTCTTTCTTTGCATCTTAGTAACTCAGCCCTATACACCAGTTGATATCCCATTAGCCTTTCCATCCTTCCCTCCTGCTTACTCTATTTTAATCTTAAACATGTTAGGTGGCTCCAGAGTGTGGAATGCCTTGTGATTGCATGTCACTTGATGTGAGTGCTGTGAATTCCCTAGAGCAAAGTCTTTCCAACTTTTTGTTTACAAACCATAATAAGAAATGTTTATATCCAACCCAGTACACACAGACATATTTAATTGAAAATTAAAGTTTCATGAAAAAATTGCTATGTGTGATATTCTTTGATAGTGTTGCTTCTCTTCAACTCTGTTTCATTTATTTGGGAAAAACATGCAGGCTGAGATTAATTGAAGATCATTCCTTCCTTCGTTTTCAATCACAGTGAGTGTGCTTCACAAGATGAGGTGTTCAGACTTTTTACAGCAAATCACTGGGGATGTCTGGTCCTGAACTTTACCCCAGACCTACTGAAATCAGAGTCCATACTGGCAGGTACCATGGTTTAATCAATTCCTCAGTATGATTTTAAAATTTAAAAGCCATCTCTAGACCTTGACACTTTAACATTATATACTCACAGGAAGGTATCTCCTCTCCCAGTTGTTTTTGTTTTGCCACTTTTTGGTGTAACTGTCCATAGCAAGGGCTCTGATCTCTGAATTCCCCCTTCGTCTTGCTGAAATAGAATTATAGGCCAGTTCAGAAGGTGGAACTGAACTGAATTATAGGCCAGTTCAGAAGGTAGAACAGAAGGTGGACTGGAACCCTTGAACATCTAGTAATAATAATATGGCAGGTTCTATTCTAAATGTATTATATGCATTAAACCTCACAGACATTTCTTATGTGCTGTATTTGTTGCTGAGATTCTTAGATGTGATACAGGAAGGTACATTAGGGGTAATTTGTTCCCCTCTCTTACTGAGCACCCCAGCCTTGGCTTTGGTGACTTGATAATTATACTTCTTCCACTTGTCCCTCAGCTTTAAGGATGTGGGGGGTGGAAGCTTTCTGCTGTTGGTCTCTCCGACGTTGACTTACTGTCTCCTATGAGGTTACCATCACTTATATCACCTCAGTAACCAATTTTAATCCATAATTTTTCAAACTTACATATACCTCCAAAAGAATATAATTCAAATACTGTAAATACAGCAAACTCAACACATAGTGATTATTCTATCATATAACAAATGGTATTACAGATTGTTAAATTCATTATATCCAAATATTCAAACGGTTTTGACCAATGCACAATATAAAGGGATAATTTGGTGGAGGCTCCATCAAAGAAAACTGATGGAGACATAGTCCAGCTCCTCCAATATTTTGGACCTTGCCATTGGCTCTAGCACATAAAGTACGTGGGCCACTCAGCAGATGGGAGCCAAAAACCTCCCTCTGTTTTATAGCCCAGTTCAGTTAGGAAACCACAATGTGAGTGAGGGTTGGAGGGTTGTGATAACTGTGAGAGCAAAGGCTGTGTGTGTGTGTGTGTTCATGTCTATTAGTATGTTCTCATACATGCTAGTGTGCATACACACAAATGTATCTTATATACATATAATAGAATGATCCATTTTTAAGCCAAGAACTAATAAAGAAATTAGGTGGAAAAGCTGTAAAGTAATTTTATTTTTGCTTCTTGCTATTCTTCACCTGCTGTATGTTTTTCCTAGTCCTTGAACCATCAGGTTTTTGGTTACTATGATTGCCATAATGCTTAAAGAAGAACCATTTATGTGTGGACCATAGTTTATGCCTCAAAAGTTTCCAATATACCTACTTATGTATTATTTTTAACTTTTTCTTAACATTAAAAAAAATTCCACGTGAGAGACTATCCTTCAATGTATTTTTCCATCTGCTCTACTCCCACCCTACGGCAGACTCTGTAATTTATAGTGTGTTTCTTCATGTTTATTTGGAATAGCTGTACTGTAACCTTGTCATATTTAACTCTGATAGGATACTACAGAGTCTGCTTCAGGGACCACCCTGGGGAAGAATGAACCAGCAGCCAGAACTTAAGTACAGCTTGCTCCCAGGCCCACCTTGGGCCATTCCAGGCGGCTGCTAAGTGGTGCTAGAATCATTTCCTTTTCTCTGGCTGTAAATACCTCATACTCTAAGCAATTTGAGGCTTCCTCACATAAGAAATGTTTCTGAAAGGCAATTCACCAAGCCCAGCTCTTCTGAGTATCTTTGCTTCAGCTCTGAAGCACTCACTCTTTGTTGCTGAAACACGGAGAGCTGTTGTATTTTCAGTTCGCTTACTCAGTGGAAACATGCCAGAAATTTGATGTTATAACTGATCTCAATTGGCGTGTTTCATTCCTGCCACAGACTTGAGGAGAACATCATGAAGGTGCATATTATTCAAGATTGTTCTGTTAAGCAGTAAGGAAGCAAACTGCTCACAGTCTGTGTCAAAGAGAATCTCCCTCAGAATGTTTAGTGTGTGGTCGTAACATCTATTTAAGCTTATTTAGACCAATGTTTGTCAAATTCACAACTTAGAATAGAACTCCAGACCATGGTAGCCAAAGAAACTGTCCTTGCTGTGAGCAAGTTGGATAAAGAATTATATAAGAGCTTTGGGATTAAGGGAAATAAAGCACCATCCAAATGAAGGAAGACTTTGTCTTGACAAAACATTCCCCTGCAAAGTGATTCTCCTAACCAACCATAAAAAGCAATTAGAGATTCAGCCACACATTTCAGTATTTGAAGAGTTTCAGACTAACTGAAGATTTGACAGCTATAGAAATTTTATTTTTATAAGAATTTAACTGAAAAATAGAAGGACATTTACTTTCTCTAAATCTATATGATGTGGTTTTTTTGTTTTTTTTTTAAATAGAGCTTTTCTTCAGTTTTTGCTGACATATGCTGTTCAACTCATTCATGCTGTCAGACTCATCCAAAAATTAATTCTCCTAATGCATGCCATATTTCATGTTGTACTGGCTGTTTTTGCATATTTGAAAGAAAACAGGAAGGAGAATATTATTTTTTCAAATTTAATTTGTGCATACACGTGATAAAGAACATAGGATCTTATACTCTCAGAAGAACAAATCTAAAATGGCAGTAGAGGTAACTGATTTTTTTTAAGTCCCGTTTTATGTAATATGGGCAATAATAAGTCACATGTGATTGGACTAAAGCATTGTGTTTTATTTTTGTTTTTTTAAAAGCTTTTTTATTAAAATATAGCTAACATACAATATTATATTAATTTCAGGTGTACATCATAGTTATTCAACAGTACCCACCTAGCACTACACAGAGTTATCACCACATTATTGACTTTATTCCCTATGTTAAAGAAGTGATCACCAGTCTAAGTCCAGCAACCATCTGACACCATACCATGCTCTCACAATATTATTGACTATATTTCTATGCTGTGTGTTACATCCCTAAGACTTATTTGTTTTATATCTAGAAATGTGAACCTCTTGTTCTTCTTTCTGTTCCCCCCTTTTAAACTTTTCAATTAGAGTTGACATTCAGTATTACTTTATATTTAATTTCAGTGGTACAGCATAATGGTCAGACATGTATACAATTTAGCAAGTGATTCCCCCATCTGACACTATATATATATATTACTGTATTACTGTATTATATATATATTACTGTTATTACTGTATTACTGATTATATTCCCTTTATTTACATCCTGTGGGGACAGAGCCCCAGAGAGTAGTTTACAGGCTCTCGGCCTCACGTGGAAAGGTGCTGGCTCGGGTGGTGAATGGCTTGGCTGTGGCTGATTGGCTGTCGGCTGTGGCCGGTTAGCCGATTGGCCGCCAATATAACAGTATAACTGCTGCAGCTACGGAGGAGAGCTGAGGAGAGCGGAAGAGGAGAGCCGAGAGAGAGGAACAGAGTCGAGAGAGTGGAGGCGAGTCGTCGGTAGGTCTCGGTCGGTTGGCGGAAAAGCGGACTGCAGGTCGGCGTCCGGTGGGCCCAGCCTCCAGTGAGACCGTGGTGGTATGGCTCCCCTACCTATGGCTCCGTGGGTGTTCCTTGTTGGCCTCACCGTATCCTGCGTTCTTATGTGGGGAGCGGGACCAGAGACCCCGCAGGCCGCCCCGAACGACAAATGGCGCAGCGAGCAGGGTCTTCTGCACGACACATCCCCATGACTATTTTGTAACTACCAATTTCTATTTCTTAATTCCTTTACCCTTTTTACCCTACCCTCAATCCCCCTCAAATCTATTACCTACTAGATCTAGTAGCCATCTGACAATAGTTATTACAATATTATTGATTACATTCCTTACGCTATACCTTACATCCCCATGACTACTGTGTAACAATCAATTTGTACTTCTTAATCACTTCTCCTTTTTCACCTACCCCCAGCACCCCTCCCATCTGGCAACCATCAAAATGTTCTCTGTATCTATGAGTTTGTTTCTATTTCATGTGTTTATTTATTTTGTTCTTTAGATTCCACTTGTAAGTGAAATCATATGAAATTTGTCTTTGAGTGTTCGACTTACTACACTTAGCACAATACCCTCTAGTTTCATCCATGTTATTGCAGATGGCAAGATTTCATTCTTTTTTAACGTCAGAGTAATATCCCATTGTATGTATGTACCACCTCTTCTTTATCCATTCATCCATTCAGGAATACCCAAGTTATCTTCATATTTTGGCTTATGTAAAAAATGCTGCAATAAACACATTAATGAGCATGTCCTCTGGGAGTAGCATTTTGAGTTTGTTCAGATAAATACCCAGAAGTGGAATTACTAGATCCTTCTTTGTCTCTTGTTATAGTCTTTGTTTTAAAGTCTATTTTGTCTGGTATATAAGTATTGCTACCCCAGTTTTTTTGTTTGTTTGTTTCCATTTTCATGAAATATCTTTTTCCATCCCTTTACTTTCAGTCTGTGTGTGTCTTTCAATCTGAAGTCTCTTGTAAGCAGCATACATAAAGGTCTTCTTTTCTTATCCATTCAGTTCCCCTATCTTAAATTCATTTCCATTGAAAGTAATTATTGATAGGTATGTAGTTATTGACATTTTATTATTTTTGAGTTTTTTGTTTTGTTTTTGTCTTAAAGAGGTTCCTCTAAGATTCCTTGTACTACTGGTTTGTTGGTTATGAACTCCTTTAGCTTTTTCTAGTCTGGGAAGCTCTTTATCTGTCCTTAGATTTTAAATTATAGCTTTGCTGGATAGAGTAGTCTTGGTTGTAGATCCTTCCTTTTCATCATGTTGAATATTTTGTGCCAGTCCCTTCTGGCCTGCAAAGTTTCTGTTGAGAAATCAGCTCAGTTGTAGGTAACTAACTGCTTTTCTCTTGCTACTTTTAAGATTCTCTCTTTGTCTTTAACCTTTGGCATTTTAATTATGATGTGTCTTGATGTGGGCCTCTTTGAGTTCATCTTCTTTGGGACTCTCTGTGCTTTCTGAGCTTGTGTATCTATTTCCTTCTCCAGGTTAGGGAAATTTTCTGTCATTATTTCTTCAAATAGGTTTTCAGTTCCTTGCTGTCTCTCTTCTCCTTCTGCTACTTCTATAATGCAAATGTTGGTACACTTGAAATTGTCCCAAAGGCCCCGTAAACTTGCCTCAATTTTGGGGGTTCTTTTTTCTTTTTGCTGTTCTGATTGGGTGTTTTCTGCTACCTTATTTTCTAAATTGGTGATTTGTTCCTCTGCTTCATCTAATCTGTTGATTCACTGTAATGTATTCTTCATTTACATTATTGTATTCTTTATTTCTGACTGGTTCTTCATTGTGTTTTCTATCTCCATTTTTATGTTACCCATGTCTTTCTTGAAGTTCTCCTTAGTGTAACCAGTGTTTGGAACTCTGTGTCTGGTAGATTGCTTGTCTCCATTTTGCTTAGTTCTTTTTCTGGAGCTTTGTTCTGTTCTTTCATTTGGGACATAATTCTTTGTCTCCCCATTTTGGATGCCTCCTTTTGTTTGTTTCTATGTAGGGCTGCTATATGAGTATCTTCCGATTTTAGTAGAGTGACTTTATGTAGTAGGTGTGCTGTGGGGCTCACTGGTGCTATCTTCCGGGTCACTTGAGCCATGCACTCCAGGTATGTCCCTTGTGTGGGTTCTGTGTGCCCTCCTCTTGTAGTTGAACCATGGTTACTATTTGCACATCAGTTAGAGGGATTGACCCTTGGGTTCACTGGTTATGAGGACTGGCTGTGACTACAGTGGAGGAGTTCTCGTGCTGAGTCTGACCCTATGGAGCAGGATCTGCCTCAGCAGGGCTCTGGTGTCTGCCCAATCTGCCCCTTGGGTGTGTCATCCTTAGAGGTGGCTGGGTGATGCTCCAGCTCATTTTGAAGCTGGCTCCTGAGGGCTCCAGCCCCAGTGCCACCTGTGAGGGGACCCACTGCAGGTCAAGTTCAGCTGCAGCCCACACCTTACATAGAGCCACCTGGCACGAGCCAGAAAGAAATCCACAGATGACTGCCACCTGTGCAGTGCTTAGAAGCACCTTGAGAGGCCAAGATGCGAACCAAGGCCAGCTGCTGCTAGTGTCCAGCTTAGGGCTGCTCAGCCAGAGGTACAGGACATGCTCAAGACAGATGCTGCTTGTCTGGGTTCCGCAAATGTGTGAAAGACCCCAGGGAAGTCTGCAGCATGAGCCAAGGCAGGTGGTTTATACAAAAAAGCCAGTGGAAGTGGCTTGGGTGTGCCTGAAAGTTGGACGGGACAAGGTCTCAAATCACCAGGGTATGGCAAACAAGTAGTGTTATCGATGGAGCAGATATGGTGGCAGCCTCCTATCTGCACACTGGGAAGGGAGAGGGCTCATCAAAGAAACAATGGCCTCTGCCAGCTCCTCCATCTAGGAGAAAGCTGCCCCTCCATCTGCTGTCCTGAAGCCAGACAACTCTTCACCCCCCCCTGCCCCCACATATGACCCTACTACCTTTCCAGCTGCTGCCCCAGCACTGGAGCTCAGAGCCAGTAATTCCAATGGTGGGTATGTCTGCGTGCAGCCCCTTTGAGAGGTGCACCTGCTACTCTAGCTGCCCTTCATCTCACTCAGTCACAATCTCCACTGGTTTTCACAGCCAGAGATTATGAAGACTTCTCCCCCTGCCACTGGAGCTCTGGGCTGAGGAGGGGTTGGGACCCTTCCTCCAGTGAGACCTTCACAGGCAAGATATCCCTCCTGATCTTTAATGGTCACATGCAGGTGTTCTGCATCTCTGCCCCTCCTACCACTTTCGAGATTGCTTCTTTTGCATGTCCTTAGTTGTAGGCCTTCAGTTCAGTATGATTTTAGGTGATTCTCAATGATGGTTGTTTTGTAGTTTACTTATAATTTTGATGTGGTGGTAAGAAAATGTAAGCACAGCATTAACCTACTGTACCATCTTGACTGGAACCCCAAAACATTGTAGTTTTAAAATCTCTTTCTATACTTACTTTATAACCATAAAGAAATGAGGCTATGTGTTTTTGTGGAAAGTCTTATAACAAATGTGTACATGTTTGTGTGCAATTTGTTAATTTACCTTTAGAAAGGTATAACAATAGAATAGAATTGAATTTGGCCCCGGCCCTTAATAATTTCAGTAAAGTGTACATGTGGAAATATAAGATATGACAGTGAAATCGGCACAGACTGTAATTGCATTTCTGGTGTCTTCTAATGATTGCCACCAAATAAAGTCTGATGTGTCAAAATGGCAACTCCAAATAAGAGAAATGTGAGAAGTTCAAGGAACAGAAACTATTTGGGGTAGATGATTTGAATGTCTTCCAAAACCTTCGAGAAGCATTAAGCTCAAGCTCAGCCCTTTATCTTTGACAAATACCACACCATGTATCTGCTTGTTATTTTGTGGTCCTGTTGCGCCTGTCAGCTTGTTAAATGGAACTCTGGTTTCAGTCGGGAGATGATAATGTAGTAATCTCTGGGCTCTGCTCGCCTCGGCATCTAGAGGAGCGTCTGTACTGACTGTGTGAGGCCACCCAGTGCCGAGGGTAAGCACTGGCAGCTGCGCTGATGGAAAACAGCCTGTACCAACAGATTGAAAATCTCCTCTTTGGATCTTTAGATTGGAACTTGATCTTTACTTTGAAAAGTTTTATGTCCACAGCACGGATCACAAAATAAATTACTAAACCAATTGTTTTGGGAGCTTCCAAGCTGTGATATTAAGGTGGCTGAGAGTCATCATTCTTGATGGAATTCAAAGGAGCAGCTTCTGAAATTTTGTTCATCAGAGGGAGCTTGGGCAAACCTCAAGGTGTATACCAGTCTGCAGACCTATGGTAAATACGTCTTATTCATAAGCAGTAGGTGAGGTAAAAAGCAATTAGTTTCAGGAAGGAATAAAGAGAGCTGTGCTTTCTCAAATTCTGACTTCTTTCAAAATAGTTGGAGGGAAAAGGGTACCATATTTAATGTAATTGTTTATTCCCACAGATAAATATTTGTAGTGGAAATAGAAAATATACTTTCGGGGCAGCCAGTTAGCTCAGTTGGTTAGAGCACAGTGCTCTTAACAATAGGGTTTCCGGTTTGATCCCCACATGGGCCGCTGTGAGCTGCACCTTCCACTAGATTGAAACAACTACTTGACTTTGAGCTAATGGGTCCTGGAAAAACACACTTAAATAAATAAAAAAAAGTTTTTAAAGAGATGGAAAATATAGTTTCTTTTTTCTGTTGAGATGCCTCATCCTGCATTGCCCTCTTTATTTTCCCACTAGAATATGAAGAAAAACAACCAAATGCAGCATCCTAGAATGCAGCGTTATGATTTACAAATGGGTCATAAATTGTTTCTCATTTTTTAGTTGGGGAGGTGAACTAAGCAATCAGACCTCTCTTTGTATAGTACCCCTAGAGTACGAAAGCTTGATAAAATTAAAGGCATTTTATACACCCTGCCATGCCTCAGAACTCTAAAGGGCATTTGGGAGGGAGTGAGGATGGAGACTTGAAGGGATAGGAAACTCACAGGGCAAAAACATGAACTTTGGAGAGAGATAGACCTGAATTCAAAATGGGGTTCTACCAATGACTAAGAGTGTAGCTTAAGCAAGTTACTTGGAGTTCTGGCCCTCTGCTTACTCATTTGTAAACAGAAATGATAACTACCTCATGGGATTGTTGGAAAACTAAAGCAAGATGAATTTATGGGTGAAGTGTATTCATGTCTGCAACTTTGAAATGGATAAAAATGAAACAGACAGATGGATATATGGATGGATAAATAATTGATATCATAAAACAAATACAGCAAAATGTTAGCAATTATACATATAGATGGTTAGTATAGGAATGTTTACTATATCATTCTTTCAACTTTTCTCTGTGTTTCAAAACATCTTAATTAGGAAGAAGCAATTTAAAAGGGCAATTCTTTTCAATGTAAGTCCAATTCTATGCCCACTACTTCTAGTTACATCCCAAAATGAAGTCACATGGCCATGCTGCACTTCAAGGGAGGCTGAAAAAATATACCTGTCATGGACCATTGTGAACCCAGCTAAGATTTAGACATTCCATTTCTAAGGAAGAAGGGGCAGCTAGATAATGGGGAGAAATCGGAGTCTCAGTCAGTTACACAAACTTAACTATTTCTTAGCACATCCTAAGTGCTAAATAACAAACGGTGGCCATACTATTAAGGAATGGCTGCCACTTCTCTACCTCAGGGTGGAGTGGTCTCCCGAGTCTACTCATTCTGTCCTGAGTGACCCAGTGGCTTTATTTCTTCCATCCCTGTTGAGCTTTTTTTCATTTTTTTTTTTTTTTTTCATTTCTGTGGCAGCATTTTACTCCACCCTCCATTGTGTATTCTTGATTCTCTCCAGGACTCCTCTCTAAGGAGGCTGGGGTTAGCTTTTGTAGGACATGGGGGCTCTATTCTTCCATGTATTTAAGCTCAAAAATGCTTCCTTATGGCAGAATTTTCTTAAAAGCATCTAATATTGTTAACTCTTTGAAACCACTGCTGCATGAAGACAGTTGATTGTTCCATTATGGGTCCCAGATGAAGGAGTTCTGTTGTTTCTGGTTCCTTGGCATTGCCTCCTTGGTGGGTATTCCCTGTGAGTCAATGCAGGGAGGCTTCTCTGATAGAGCAGGGACTTGGCCTTTGACTTCCATCCAGAGAACTCCCTACACCTGCCTGTGGGACCAGGAACCCGGAGGAAAAACAAAACTTACAGACTGGGCAGAGGGAAAGGAGCCTCTAAAACATACTACCTAGCAAAACCAAAAACAAAACAATAACCAAAGCTGGGAACGAGCAGCTCACGATGGAGGAGAAGAATCAGGATGGGGCTGCGTAGAAAGCCCAAAGAAAACTCGTGCCAGAGACTGGTTGATGATACTTAATGCTGTCCAGTAGCCAAGGAAGTTAAGGACTGACTACTGTCCTTTAGTCACTGGTGATTTTAACAAAGGGTCATTCCAGGGGAGCAGTGAGGGCAGAAGTATAACTTTGGTTGAGTGAAGATGACAGAGAGGCAAGGATGAGAAGATGGCAACTGTGGAGGAGTTCAGCAGCAAAGGGGAAGAAAGGGTGGCAGTCACAGGGGTGATGGGGGCACAGGGAGGGGTTCTTACAATGAGAAAGACTTGAGTTTGGTGACATCAGATGAAATGCTGATGATAGGGATCCAGAAAAGAGGCAGAAGTTAACCCTATGGAATAGAGAGGAGCTAATCGCTGGAGGGAATTAGATAAATCTAGATAACAAGAGGAGGGATTGGCCTTTGGTAGCAGGACTCCTCTTACGTTGTGACAGGAGGGCATGGGCATGCCATAGTTTGACAGCAACTCAGCCGGTAGAGGAAAATAGTTAACTCCCTTTATTCAGCTAATGTGTTTCTCTAAAGTCAGTGTGCAATCACATCATATTAGCTCTTTCTGTGACACTTATTTTCTCTGGAGTTGATTAGCAAATGACAAACATTTTCTTATAAGAGCTCCTGCTAAACAGTGTCTCCTCTGTCCCACACTTATGCCTTTCTTAAGAAACAAAGTTCAGTTCCTAACATTTCCATTAAATGCCATTCTATTAGATTTAGATCTTGTTTCCAATTTGTCAAGATGTTTTTATGTTAGTTGAACTCAAAACATATCGCTGATAGACTTCAGCCTTGTGTCACCCACACATTAAAATATCAGCTGTATATCTTCATCCAAAGAACTGTGTTTAGCTTTATTTTATTTCATTTCATCAACCACCCTGCCCTGCTGTCCACTCATAGAGACTGGAAGGAAGATGATTAAACTGGATGCTTTGATGATAACTGATAAAGTTTTTTGTCCTGAGGAGTCCTCTCAAATTGGATTAAGTGGATTCATTTGTGGTTCGTGGTGTTTATGTTTTAAGGAGACAGGGATGTGAAAACTCTCACTCTCTCTGTGTTCATTCTCACAAATAGATGGATACTGTCACTTTTCAAGGCTTGTCCATCTGGAATGCATCACAGACACATTGCTGGGAAAGTAAAAGTTTCAGAAAGAGCCTCGTTTTCCCCTGGAACTGTGAAATTGAGTGGTCTAGTTTCTTCTATGTTGTTGTAAATTCACAGGAGTGTAATATAAGCTATATTTTTAACCATTTGGGATAGCTTATGATTGAATAATGCTTCCTGCCAGACATGTTTTTCCTTTATTTATCACTTTTCTGTCTAATTTCACCAACAGCAATTGCTGATTATGGAAATGACTTCAATTGTTCAACCTCTCATAACCACATTTAGTCACCAAAAGCAATCTATCCACTACTTTCAAAAGCTGTTAAACAAACAAGCAATTTATTCCTGTCTCCTTGCAAGCAACCAAGGAATACAGCCATGTTCTCTTTGCTCCTTGCATTGCTTTGGAAGCATGCATGCATGGCTCTTTCTAACTTGAATCAAAATCGACTTGTTCCTAATTGACGCCTTTGCAATCAGTAATTTGACTCAGTAGGCTTAATTCAAAGCAGGCATTCACATTCTCTGGACCATTTGTCAGTCTTCCAGGAAATCAAGGAGAACAACAAAAACAAATAAATACTGGCCCCAAATTAAACCAGATAGGAAGAAATGTCAAGGAACGATGAAGCAAAATAACAAAAGAGTCAGGAGAAATAAATAGAAAATATTCTAAGGTCCCACCTGCTCTGGCCCTCTGAGCCCCTCTTTTGTCTTCCTTTCCCAGAGAAATCAAAGCATCTCCCAAGAGCAATGATAAGTGGTCAGCTTCCAGAATTCCTTAGAGCCTGCTGGATCTCCATACTCTCACCCTGCTGCCAGCAGGTGAGCACACCTGAGCTAGCTGCATGCAGACATTTCTAGTGATTTCTCTACATCTTGAACAGCCAGCATTCCTACAGAAATCTCTATCCTTTGCTGAAAATTAATTCCCTTTTGAGTTAACCCCCAGTTTGGCTCCCCACAGCAATTGCCAGTGCCTGGGCAGAGGAGCTGGCAGCCTTCCTTAAAACCAAATAGTTCTTCTGTGTGACCTGCTCAACTTTCTCTTGCCCCAGGCTTAAAATGCAAGTCCAGTCTTTAATTTAACTTGCCTGTGTGAATAGCAAGGGAATAGTTCAGGGCTCAAGATAATAGTGGGTTAGGGCATTCCAAATAGAAAACAGGGGTGTTCCCTGGTAAGTCTGATTTTATCTAATGTTTCCTAAATATAAGCAGGGTAGAGAATATAGAGAGTATTCTTTTCTGAATATCCTTTAATCAGATAAGTCTGTTTATTATTTATTCTGTATTTTAATTTCATTAAAAATTTTCTGAGCTCTCTCAGCCCTCTCATTTAGTTTTTTTTTCTTTTTTCTTTTTAGAAAAGCTCATTGAAGGTGAAACTTTTTCAAGGTATTCATGGATTTAGAATATATGAGGTATTTGTGATTCACATAAAATACGCATGTGGATATTTATCTAGAGTTACATTCCAGTACAGGCCTTAAGCATGTTATAACAGTTTTATGCAGAGAAGCTGGTGTTGAGTGTATTTAATATTTCTCCCATTTTCTCTATTTCTTGAACTTCCTCTAGAATGAAGTTGCGGTATAATGAATGCAATTAATAAAATTAGAGGGGCTATGTGTAACCAGAAAATGGGGAAATTGCTTTGTTCTTTATGACAGGATATTTTATAAGTGTTCTGCCACACTTATCCCTCACTTGTTGTTTAAGTTTTAAAATAATACTTAAACTTTCAACAAGCCTTGTCTTTTCTAAAGTCTTTAAGAACAAGAACTCTGCATTATGCCACTCCTTTAGTGAGCAATAAACATGAAACAGGGAATACAATTTTAAAATTATAACTATTTTTATATACTTTTTTAGAATCTTTTTTTTTTAATACTGATAACTCAAATCTGCACTGTGATCTAGAGTCCTAGTCTATTGATATGTGTTTTGGGTGTTTAAAGAGCATATTGGCATCAGAGGCAAGGCAGTTATTTCCCATGACATTTTAAAAGTCCATTTCTGTATTACATCTTCCAATCTAGTGAAAATTAGATTTACTCTATTTAGATTTGGCATCCAACACTTGTTGGCCATGGCGTGCGATGTCATTTTAAGCTGCTCATGTAGATTTAGAAGGAGATGGATTTACAACAGTCTTTGCCTGAGACAAGCACAATTTAAACTAATTCCTATTGATCCAGAAACATTTAAGATTGCTTCTGAAAATTCTCAAGCATAGAGAGCTTTGGATACACTGGAGCCATTTTGCTAAGCATTATTGTCATGTATATCAAAGCATGAAACTGTTAATGCTTATCTTCCAGGCATCTTTGTTAATCACCACATACCTAAAGTCACTGCTAATTCCTGCCGTGGATGCTGTGATTTCTGCCCAGCTGGTCATAGTATATGTTGTTTGCAGAGGGCAACATAAACAGCATATCTAGAACATTGTGCAGGCTGGGACTTCGCCATTAAGACTAAGACATAGTTAGTGTCAGGGATAATCTTTTGGTAAATTGTAACCAGAATGGAGTTGAGGGAATGGCAACAGGCGTAGCAAAGTGCCTCATAAAAGAGCCAAATGAAGAAATTATTTATCCAAGTATCTCCATATTAGCATATACTATATACCACAAATTGAATTCCCTGTGAGTGTACAATCTCCGTGTGCAGAGTTTACAACGATGTCTAATATTGCACATATATTATTTAAGAAGCCCACATTGCATCAGATTCTTTAACCAAACATTTTAGTGTCTAAAGGAGTAGTTCTAACTGTTTTCTGATTTCAGGGTAACCTTGTCAGAACTGCTCAACTTGGAGTTTGGAAGAGAGAGGTTTCAGGTTTTAGCAATGTCATGACTACTCTGTGACATTGGACAAATCTCCCTATCCTTCTTAATCTTTTACTTTTACCAGCCTCTCAATTCATAGTATTGAAGATAACTGCATTTGAATTGTGTTTGTGCTTTGCACTGCCCCCCCCCACCCCCACAAAGATGCTTTAAATATGGTTTAGGGCTATTTGTTTTTTTAACTTCACCCTAATACATCTTAAATATCTTTATATGTATTCTTATTTCTGTCTCTCTCTCTCTCTCTCTCTCTCTCTCTCTTTGTTTGTTCCTTCCTTCTTTCCTTCCTTCCTTTCCCTCCCTCCCTCCTTCCTTCCCTCCCTCCCTCTCTCTCTTTTTCTCTTTCTCTCTCTCTTTCTCTTTCCCTCCTTCCTTCCCTCCCTCCCTCCCTCCCTCCCTCCCTCCCTCCCTCCCTCCCTCCCTCCTTCCTTCCTTCCTTCCTTCCTTCCTTCCTATCTTTTCCTACCTGGTTATTATTAAAGTGATTAGAGAGAAAAAAAATACATGGCTTATTAACCATCTCTAATGAACACAAGCACAGCTAGATATGACATCAAATATGCAAGTAGAAGAATACCCTAAGAACTCAGTAAATGAGATTTTACATTCCAAATTATTTTATCATTACTTCTAGAGGACAGTGCTGTCTGCCCTTGTATGCCCCTTGATGCTGCTAGAATGTGCTACTGGACAAAAATTTGATTTATTAACTTTTTTGGATCTTGACCTTTTAAGGTGCTCTATGTCCATTGAATCTGCAGCTTCCTTTGAGCCCCAGAGAAACACACTGGTATCCAGAGGGGAAATGGCAAATGTTCAATACAGTGACTAGAACTGATTTTATCAGCTTAGACGGTACCAGACTAAGAAAATTATCCATCTGGCCAGGTAATCCGTCTTTCTGGAAAATGACTAAACTACATTTCTAATAACACAGTCACTGAGATAATTTCCTTTTATTGAATAATTTCCTCATTCGGAAAAGATTTTTAAAAGCCTGGGGTATTTTGAGCATATGGTTTAGGGACATCATTTTAAAATATGAACTATCAACAGAATTTCAATATAATCTAAGTAAAATAACTTACTTCCTAAGTGTTACAAATAAATCAGGATATTTGTATAGGAGAAAGATATTTCTACAAAAGTTTTTGCTTTTGAGTTAAAGTTAGGAGGTGAAGATTGAAAAGCCTTCCTCATCGTTGCCTGTTTTCAGTTGCCAATGGTTAGTTCTCTCTTGACAGAGTTGATCGCTCCTCCCAAGCAAAACAATTTCCTCACTTGAATTCCTCCCACCTCACTGATTGTTTCTTTCCAATCTTCCAATCTCTTTTCCTTGTTCCCACTTGTATCACTGCCCCTTAATGTTAAAGAGCCCCAGAATTCAATTGTTGAATTTTTATCTATCAATATTCATTCTCGGTGATCTCAACTAGACTCAGGGCTTTATATGCTGGTAAATCACAAATTTGTATCTCCAGCACAGACCTTACCTCTGAAGTATAGACTTCAACATCCTACTCACTATCTCCACTTGGATTTTTAATAAGCAGCTAAAATTTATCATCTCCAAAACAAAATTTCTTATTTAGTACGGCAGTCACCCCCCATATAAACCTTCTCTCCATTTTTCTTCATCTTAGTTCATAGCAACCCCAATCTTCCATAGTTCAGGCCAAATCTTTGGTGTCCTCCTTGACTAAACTCTTTCTCTTACTTTCAGGAATCTTGTTAGCTCCACCTTTAAAATATACACAGTATCCGATCAGTTCTCACTCACATCACTTTCCTTACCTCACTCTGGTCCAATCATCATCATCATTTCTCACTTAGTTTACTGCTACATTCTTGTCATATTCTCCCTGCTTCAGGCCTTGCCTTCCTACAAGTTATTCTCAACATTGCGGCTGGAGTATTCTTTGAAAAACATAAATCCCATATGTCACTCCTCTGCTTTGAACCCTCTAATGACTCCCCGATCTCATTCAAGTAAAACCAAGTCTTTATGAAGTTCACAAGGCCCTACCTCATCTCCTCTTGTTCTCCTCTCTCACTCTATCCCAGCGTCACAGGTCTTCTTACTCTTCCCTCACTTGAAAATTTCTTTCTCTGTTGCTCCCGCTTCCTTCAGTTTTCTACATGAAAGTCACTTTTGTAAGGATGGTTTTCTATGGCCACCCTACCTAAAATAGCAACAATTGCGAACTCCATATTTTTTTCTTTATTTATTTTTCTCTATCCCTCATTGCCATCAGACATATAATACATATTGCTTTATTTTGTGTATTGTCTGTCTTACCCTACTGGAAGTTATACTTTATGAGTGTAGGTGTGTTGTTTATGATGTTCAGGCTGTGTCCTTTCGAATATACTGTAGCAGGCTGTCAATATTTGAATGAATGAATTGTCATGGCAAATGATGTTCTCCTTAAGTTGACATGATAACCTAGCCAACATTCATTTTCAGGTGATTCCTTTGCTCTTTTTCCCCCTTCATGTTATGTGGAGATGTAAATTATAGAAAATCTACCAGGAAATAAATAATCTGAAGAGTCAGAGCCAAGGAGGAGAGGAATGGAGGTCTTAGGCAGAGGTAAACACTACAAGCCAGCAGGAGAGGCAACTACTTCCAATTTGCTATAGAATACCTTAAATTTCTCCAGAATGTGATATTAACTCAATGCTCTCCAGGAGGTAGTAGTATCTGAGAATTATCTTTAGTTCTGGGATGAACTCACACAATGTGCTTTTGTCCCCTTGTAATTACTCCAGTGGTCTGTCTTGTCAAAATAACGAAGATGGGTGACTTCATGGGTCTCCAGGGCCATTTGGAATTGTAGGTCATCTGCTTCAGGATTTCTTGGGCTGGAGGGGAAAAAGAAGAATCTCCATAAAGTAGAAAATGACTCATGTTTCTCTGCATTTTTTCATCAATACTCAGTCTGAAAAGACATGATGATGTTCAGTCATTAAAAAATTCATTTTTAACTTATGAGCAATCCATTTTGGGTTTTTTAGGTCACATATATTACAGACCATGACAGATTGATATTTCTATAGAGTATATCTCTTTTAAATTGTTATGAAAGTGTTTTAAATTAGAGCAAGGCTATTTTGACTTTTTGTAAAATTGGTTTATAATAAAAATCATTTTTTAAAGAAAAAATCTTAAGAATATGGTATAAAACCATAAAAGTATTCTTATATAGAAGGAGAGTTAAACACTTACAACACAGATCGAAGGTCTAAGCAATATCAAATTTTGATATTTGTGATGTGATTGTGAACAAGGGAAGGGCAGTTGAGAGCATCTAACTAAGATCATTTGTGGAAGTAAGCAAACTAAACAATCACCCTTACATACTAGGTGTGATCAAACAATACGATGAATGTTTAAATTAAAAAAAAAAAGTTAATATATTATAGTAAAAGACACATTACCATTAATCCCCCTCAAAATACTCCCCCTCACTTTGAACACTTATCCCATTGGTCTTGCCATTTCCGTAAGCAGTTCTGGAAGTCCTCTTTTGTGAGAGTCTTTAGTTGCACTGTCATGACTACCTCAATGTCCTGAATCATTTTGACTTTAAGGAAGAGCCAGGAGTCTCACCGTGCCAGATTTGGTGAATAAGATGGATGACGACACACTATAATGTTTTTATTTGACAGAAATTGCCATACCAGAAGTGATGTGTGACATGGAGCCTTCCTGTTGTGATCACAAAATATAGTGAATGCTACTGCCAAGTGCTATCCAACGGAAGCAGGGATCTTCAACATGAGAAGCAATGTGTTGAACCTTAGTAACAGTGTGTGACAAGTTTCAACTTGTTCTGTGCAGTCAGTCAGGTGTGAGCTACAGTTGAGAAAAGGTGTGTTTCAAAGTGTGTGGTAAATCATCCTCCATCATGACAATGCTCCATGTCATACATTGCTTTTGGTATACAGCAATTTCTGTCAAATAAAAATATTACAGTGTGTCCTCATCCACCATAGTCATCAGTTCTGGTACCGTGCAACTTCTGGCTCTTCCCCAAAGTTAAAATGATTCAGGACATCAAGGTAGCCACGACAGCACAACTAAAGACACTCACAAAAGAGGACTTCCAGAACTGCTTCAGAAAGTGGCGGAAACGATGGAATAGTGTGTTCAAAGGAAAGGGGAGTGTTTTGAGGGGGAATTAATGGGAATGTATTTTTTATTGTAATATTTTTTTTTATTTAAACACTCATCGTGTATTGTGATCACACCTCATATATCATTGTTTGAATCTGAATCAGAACACTCTAGGGGTAGGGAACAGGAAGACTCAAGCAAATATCCTGTTGATGTTGTCTTTATCCTTCTTCAATAGACACTGGCACCTAGACTGTGAAATTAGAGACCTAATCTCTGAGCTGAAGAGACAGAAATGAAAGCAAAAATGCTACTACATTTACTACCACCCATTCCGCCTCTCCTTGTCATAAGTTACTATCATTAAAACACATAAGAAAAATGTAGGGAACACTGAAAGGAAAGCTGCAAATCTAATCAGCATCATTGGCCTAGTATGTGCTTTATATTTCTAATTGCCTTGCCTCCTCAGGCTCTGATATTTAAAGCTTGGGTTAAACATCTCTCCTTCTGTATATAATGTGTCAGGACATTGTTTTTTTCTTATTCATGTCTCATGAGGCAGGTGGTTGAAATAGACAATGCTTGTGTTTTATGGCCATCTTTAGAGAGAATCTGTTTCTATATTCTGTATTCACCAGAGGATATCTCTTCTGGGGTTTTCCTTTTGCCCGTTTGATAAGTGGGAATTAATAACTTTGGTTGAACTTATACCATTTCCAAATGTTTTATTTTTACTTTTTAAAAGTCTTCTATAATATAACATTGTGGTACTATTGTGGTAATAAATCCAGGAAAAATAAAACTCACCTTACTTACTGCCCCAGACTGCTTTTAGCTTCATAAAATTAGTCTCACATAGGGATTACCTGTAATGATTACTTTACATACTGTGCTTGATCACCAGGATGCTGCTCTGCAATAAAAAATTCAGAGAATTTTCTGAAGACATGACTTAATCATCAAAGTGCCAGATTTTAAAAGGCCATTACATCTTTTTGTCTTTGTCCATTGGTTCTGCATGAGTCATCATCTTTGCATAGGAAAATGACATTTGTTGTCAGAATATACATAAAAGGTTTAACTTGTAAAGTTCTCTGCACATGAGACTCTTAAACTGTTACATCCCTAGAAATCCTGATCATTTATAGATTCGTGATTCATAGTATGGAATGTGTTTTGCCAATCTCCCTTCTACACAAGTGTGACAGCACTCTCTGGTGTGTCCGTGTGACCTTTTATATTCTCATACAGTGATGTTTGCATTTGAATGTGAATCACAAATTATATTCCTTAAACAAGATGTCTTAGTACACCTCATTGGAGAAGATGCAAAGGGAGAGATACACAAATTGCCTGAATCACAGGGGCTTACAAAACATGTTTCTGACAGTTTTGGTGAGTTTAACGCCAATGGGTTTGGAGACAGATAGTTCTGGGTTCCAGTCTTGTCTCTGTGGCATACTAGTGAATTTGGGAAAGTTATTTGGCTCTTCAAATGGTTGTTAAGAAAATAAAATGAAAGAACAGTTCTGAATTCAGTATTCAGTCCCAGCACCTGGGATAAGTAGCCTGTTTGCGGTTGCTAGATTTCTTTTTCCAATCATTCCTGTCCCTATCTTCACTACTCTGCCTGAATTCAGAGTTTTCTACAGGCAATAGGTAGTACTGGGGTATTTTCATGAGTGTTGTTAATTGAGAAGTGTTTGAAGCACATATTTTTTTAAAGTAAAGAGCAATATATTTGAATGCTTATATAGCTCCCCAAAAAATTATATGAAAAAGTAAAATCAAGTACAGCCATGTAAGAGAGATTACTTGAATGAATAGAAATGATACTGGAATATTATAGGGGGCTGAAATTAGAGCCAACCCAGATTGGTGGATATGATGTCAACGCTTCCAAATTGACATGAATGTTTTTCTTCCTGAGATAGGGAAAAGCTCTAGCTTGTGGTATCTTGTCATTTTCATATGTATGTGGGCTAGAAATAGCAAAAAAAAAAAAAAAAAAAAAAAAAAAAAAAAAGACAAAGTCAGTGGCTAATTATAAAAGTTTACTTGAGAAGTTCAGAATGTTTCAAGAAATAAAATTAACTAACTTCACAGCTTTACCAGATTGGTGATAATTATATTGGGCTTTTTGTGATTCGAGTGAATGTGAGTTTTAACAAAATACACACACTTACTGTCAGTTCACCCTTTGTGGAAGAAAAACTTTCAGTGTACAATTTCTTGGAGATATAGATACAGATACAGGTATAGGTACAGACATAGATATAGATAGATATAGATATAGAATAGTTTCAGCAGAATCTTTCCTTCTTCTATCCATTTAAAACTTTCCAAAGATACACTGAGGGCAGATCGGATCTTAAGGTAAGAGATTCTCATCTCTACAAAAGTTGTTATAGCTTGCCATACTAGAGGGTGGAGATAAGAAGGAAAGAAAAAGAAGACTGTAGCATATATAGTATATCATCAGGATTCTTGGTTGCATACTACAGAATCCATTGTATGCAGAGAACAATACAGCCAAGGGTGATATAACTTTTAAAAGTGCCCATCCACAACACTGGACTGTCCAAGAGGAAACTCCACCATTGCTACCACAACATCTTGGAACATAGGACATTAAGGTCTAGATGCCAGAAACTCTGGCACAATTCCTGAAAAAATCCAGATACTCTGCCACCATGCTTTCTCAAAGAGCCATCCTTTCATGCAGATGATATTTTATGTTTTTGGCTTTCATCTTGAAGGTTCACACAGTTGAATTGGCTTGGGAGATCTATATTACATGCTAGCCCAAAGGGAACCTAGGAAATGTGGTTTTATCTCTTTATCTTCTGTATTATAGCTGTGAAAATAAGCTGGAAAGTAAGTTGGAATAGATGCTGATTGAACCACCTGTAAGTATCTGCCACTAATGAGATTGGCCTGAAAAGTATTACAGGCATTGCAGTTATCTGTACCTTTGACTATTGTGTGTTATTTAAGAAATACAAGCACACCCACCCACACCTGAGACTTACTAAGTCAGCAATCTGTTAAGGACCAGAGCTGCTTACTTGGTTTTGCCCAATCTTTATTTTGGATACTAGAGTTTTGACTAAAAAAGACAGGTAGGACTCACCTAGTCCAGAAATCCATGTGTAACCATATCTTTTGTAAGATATTTTGTAATTCAGAACTTTATAAAAAGGATAAAAGTGTTGATTAGGAATGAATGAATCTTTCCTTTGGAATAAGAACTACATGTATTATACTTAATATTAATTTAACTATAAATATACAAAACAGACTTCAGTGGTCATACCATGAGTTTAGATATTACAATCTAGATCACTTCATTAAGGAATGCCTGAAAGAATAGTTCTGGCTTTTTTTTTTTTTTTTTCTATTCTAGATTCAACCTTGTCCAAGTTTTATAAAGCTGTTTCTAAAAGTTGGCTGTTTTTACTCTACACTGGTTTGTGTTAGAATGTTACTTTTTTTTTTTTTTTTTTCCAGGAGCTCTATTACTATCAGAAAAAGCATTGCTTTTTTCTTATGTGTTTGATCAAAATTCTCATTGAGGTACCCAATTTTATCATGATATGCAGTCAATTCTGCAAAATGCTAGTGATCAATTTTATAATTGTTAATCCAGAAATGGCTGAATAGTGCTTTGTCTTCCGACCCCTTCAATTTGGGTCTGTTCTGATGATGATGTACTTCATTTCCTGTGTTGGTACACAATGACACCCAAAAGAAAAACTGGGTGTCCTAGGTTGAGCAGAAACATGGATATTATGCTCAATTCTGGGTAGTCACATTCCTGCATCTTCTTGCCTGCTACAGGAGCTCAGGAGTATTGCTGGTTTACCCTTTTGTTCCCACCATCCTATCAGATCCAGAGGCAGTTTGGCTGCAAGACAGTATAGGCATAGAATTATCATTCTATCTCCATGAGCTAGCTCATAGCCTTGCCAAGTTATCAAACCCTCAGAAACCTACCTAAATCTCTGTTATTTGTAAACAAACTTGTGAAGCATTTTTAATAAGATTTTTAGAGATATAAATAAATCATTAATTAGAACTTAGAATTTACTTAGGATAAATCTTTAAAAGGTAGTGAATTAAAGATATTTTTAGTTCTGGAAGTTGTCTAAGAGTCATCTAATCCAACTTTGAGGAAACCAAAGCAAGGAGTAGTAAAGTAATCACACAGCTGGTTAGTACCAAAGCTGGTTAGTACCAAAGCTGGTTAGTATCACACAGCTGGTTAGTACCAAAGCTGAGATTAAAACTCAGGTCCCTACCTGCCTGGCTGGGAATGTTTTGAAGGTGCTTAATACCAAAGCACAGGCCCTAAGTCCTCACCATCCTATATGAAGCATGCACATGATGCTACATGCTAGAAGGGGCCACCCTATGAAGGATGTCTATATGACACACCATGAAAAAATTCAACATGTAATATGGGCCATATTCTCAACACCCTTCTTCTCAAATTGACCAGAGGGTCTCTATTTTGGGACAGAATTGAATTTGAAATATGTTCAATAAATAACACCAACATTATTTTCACATCTAGAAATACTTTAAGAACACTCTTCCTATTTCAAATCACTAGATTTCCATTAGCTACAAATAGTCATATTAATTACTTACACTTCAAGCCTGATTCTATTTGGTTTGCTCTACTCTTCTATCCTCTTAGGGGGGAAGTAAGGGAAGTTTATGAAGAGATTTAAAAAGAGAGAAATTAATTGTTGAATTTTTATATTTATCAGTAAGTACTTTTTTACAAGTATAAATGTGTATATAAGTGAAAATAATTATAATCATTACATTTCTGGTTTTCACAAACTTTGTTGTCAATGTAGAATGATTTCTCATTACTGTATAAAAAGCCATATTTGAGTTTTCAAGTGTTTACTTGAAAGAGAAAAATTGGAAGTAGGGAATAACAACATTTATATTAAGTATGGGATTCTGAGCTTGGATTCTAGAGTTCAGTTATTCTGGTTCAACTCCAGGTCTTTCATTTCTGTGCTGTGAGATCTGAGGCAGGTCACTTGTAGTCTCTTTACATCAATGTTTTCATCTGTAAATTGGGGATGTCTATAGCACCTAACTTAGCATTGTGGGTAGATTGAAATGATGCATGTTAAGTCTCTGCCAGCATGCCTTACTCAGAGCTACTGGTTAATATTAGCATCAAAAATGTCTAGCTCCTGTTCACAGTTTTCAGTTTACTCAGAAAGTATTTATCGTGCACCTACAATATCCCAGGCACTGTTATAGGCACTGGAAACACAGAAGACAGATGAACTACTTAAACTTGTAGAATTTTCAACATTTTCTAATTCAGAATTAAATTTAGGAAGCAACCGGAATGTTTGTGCGCTCGTGCACGCGCGCACACACACACACACACACACACACACACACCATGATTTTTCTCTCCATTTTCTACATGGATGAGATGCTACATTTTTCCCCCTTCTTATGCATCACATAAAACCTTTTATAAGTTATCCATCATTCTTCTTTCTTCTTTCATGAATGTCCATACAAACACTTTCATTCTGTATATTCTCAAGTTCCAAATGATCCTGAAGGATCATTTAAACTCAAAGACTGAATGGCAGAGAGAATAATAATGAAAAATGGAAAATTATATTAACTAATACTTCTAGCTACATTAAAATATGGCTCCAGAATACTTTTTTCTTTTTATATGAACAAATATAACTGTTGCTCATTTAAAATAAATACTAACAGACTAGAAAGAGTAATTTTCAAAGAAAAATTCTCCCAACATGACCACAATTT